>NC_091406.1:21134987-21232508 GCF_032191515.1 Phaenicophaeus curvirostris
TGTCCACCACTAAACCAGATCCCTGAGCACCTCATCTCCCTGTCTTTTCAACACCTCCTGGGATGATGACTCCACCACTGTCTTGGGCAGCCTCTACCAGCGTCTGAGAACCCTTTCAGCGAAGAAATTTTTCCTAATATCCAAAATATCCAATCTAAACCTCCCCTGGTGGAATTTAAGGCCATTTCCTCTCATCCTGTTGCTTGTTACTTGGAAGAAGAGACCAGCACCCACCTCGCTACAACCTCCTTTCAGGGAGCAAGAGAGGGATAAGGTCTCCTCTCAGCCCCGTTTTCTCTAGGCTGAACAGCACCAGTTCCCTCAGCTTCTTCTCAGTAGACTTGTTCTCCAGCCCCTCCACCGTATCCGTTGCTGACAGGAGGTTTGTTCCTGAGCTCCGTCTCTCAGCAATGGCACAAAGGAGCTGAGCCCCATGAGAAGACACGGAGACACAGAGCGAGAAGTTTTCCTCAGTAGGCTCCTGACCTAGAGAAGCTGGCAAAGCTGCAGAAAGCAGCAGCCCAAGAACATTGTGATAATGGAGACCTGAGTGTGGGAACAGCAACCCCAGGAGCAAGTCCTGGCTGCTCAGCACAGTGATAGAACCATAGAAGAGTCTGGGTTGGAAGGGATCTCAAAGTCAACCAGTTCCACCCCTGCCACAGGCAGGGACACCTCCCACTGGATCAGGCGGCCCAAGGCTCCATCCAACCTGGCCTTGAACACCTCCAGGGATGGGGCAGCCACAGCTTCCCTGGAAAACCTGCTCCAGGGCCTCCCCACCCTCACGGTGAAGAAATTCTTCCTTATATCAAGCCTAAATCTGCCCCTCTCCAGTTTATCCCCATTGCCCCTTGTCCTGTCACTACAAGCCTTTGTGAACAGTCCCTCCCCAGCTTTCTCGGAGCCCCTTCAGGTACTGGAAGGTCGTTCTAAGGTCTCCTCGGAGCCTTCTCTTCTCCAGGCTGAACAAACCCAACTCTCTCAGCCTCTCCTCGTGCGGGAGGTTCTCCAGCCCTCTGATCACCTTTTTAGCCTCCTCTGGACCTGCTCCAACAGCTCCATCTCCTTCTCCTGTTGAGGATTCCTCGTTCTCCTGTCCAGGTCAGAGGTGACAGTTTACGAAGCAGAAGGCTGGGAGAAACTGTGTCAAAGGCTTTACTGAAGTCCAGGAAGATCCATCCCCAGCCTTTCCCTCATCCCTTCAAGCTCTCTCCCCATTCCCGCTGGATGCCCACCAGCTCCTCACCTGATCGTGGGAGTCGGGCACCCCAAGGAAGTGGTCAAAGCCCTGGTGGGTGGGAAGGAAGGAGCCGTTCTGGCCCAAGCCAAGGTGCCACTTGCCCACCATGGCCGTGGCGTAGCCCTCGGCCTTCAGCAGCTCGGCCACAGCGACCTCCGCCAGCGGCAGCCCCCGTGAGTCCGGGTTGAAGATGCTGGGGTAGATCCCGGAGCACGTCTGGAAGGGGCCGGTCAGCAGGGCTGTGCTGGGGAGGGAGGAGACGGGGCAGGCATGAGGGGCCAGGAGGGCAGAGAAGGGCAGGACGGGGAGGAGAGACGGGGGGCGACGAGGAGAGACGGGGGGATGAGGCAAGAAAGGGGGACAAGGTGAGAGGGGAGATGAGGCGAGAAGGGGGATGAGGTAAAAAGAAGGGACAAAGGCAGAGGGGGGACAACGTGAGACAGGGGGATGAGGAGAGAGCAGGGACGAGGCGGGAAGGGGAACGAGGGCAGAGAAGGAGGGGGGAACGAGGGTAGAGAGAGAGGGGGGGACGAGGGCAGAGAGAGAGGGGAGGATGAGGACGGGGTCGGGGAAGAGGGAGGAGAGGGGGGCCCGGCTCCTCCCGCCCCAGGGCCGCACCGGGAGGGGCTGCAGGCGGCGGAGCTGCTGTACCAGGCGGGGAAGCGCAGCCCGCGGGCCCCAGCCGGTCCGGGTGCCCGGAACACCCCAGGGCCCCGAAGCCCAGGCCGCCCGCCAGCAGCAGCACGAAGCCGGGCCGGGCGGAGGCCGCTCCCCGCAGGGCCGGAGCCCCAGAACCGAGGGGAGGAACCAGCCCCGAGGCCCCACGGCGCCGCCGCAACGAGCGCGCCCGGCACCGCCCGCCGCGGGACCCTCCGCCCCGGGCCGGAAGCGGAGACACAGGCTTCCGGCGCGGTGACCGGAAGCGCCGCGGGGCAAACCGGGAATTGTAGTTCGCCACGGGATCCGGCAGTCCGAGTCCGCCGCGGGGCATGCCGGGAGTTGTAGTCAACACGTGAGGAGAGGGAAGGGCCTCAGGCTCCACCAGGGAGGCTGAGTGGACGAGGCGCTGAGGGACACGGGTTAGTGACTGATGGGAACGGTCGGACTCGATGGTCCGGTGGGTCCTTTCCAAGCTGGGGATTCTATGGTTCTGTGATCTGCGTCCGGGGAGGTGGGAATGAGCTGCCCCCCAGAGCAGGGTGGAAGGGGAAGAGCACAGCGATGCCGCTGCCGGGGCCAAGCCAAGCCCTGGGGGGAGAGAAGGAGAACGATCCAGTGGGAGTGTTCCTGCCCGTGGTAGGGGGTTGGAACGGGATGATTTTTTAAGGTCCAACCCAATCTATTCCATGATTCTATGACTGTACCTGTCTGTCTCCTGCCAGCAGTAGTTCTGTGAGGCGAGACGTCTCTTCTTCCCTCTTCCGGAACGATGCAAGGAATAAGATAGAGGACTTGGAGCTGGAGCTGAGCAAGACGCAGGCTGAGAAGGACCATTTCAGTGCCCAGAACCAAGAGCTGCACAAACAGCTTGCTCAAAGCCAAGAAGGTAGAGCTTCTCCTTACCAACCCACTGACCCGATCCTGTCTCAGCAGCGGGGATCTCTGATAGCACGCAAAGGAACAGTGCAGTGTCCCGAGATGGGAAGACTTTTCGTAGCGAACGTTCCAGTGGCTGGCAGCGCATCTCGCTGTGCTGCTGGTCGTACAGGTGCAGGGAGGGTGCCTTTCGGGTCACACCTCACTGCTAAGTAGGTGTAGCTGGATACCTTCACAGCGTCCTTCTCTGGATGCTTTTTAAAAGCACCAGCCTGCAGAAAGCCGGTGCAATGCTTTCTTGTTCCTGCCTTGCTGTTGTCCTGGTATCACTGGATATTTCCTTTCTTCTTTTTTTTGCTAGTGCACAAGGTGTTCCCCTGGCATTTTTCTGGACAGATACCAAAGTGCATTTTCAATAATAACATTGACATCTGCTCTTTGTCTCTAACGTCTCTCAGGTCTTCCTGGTCCTATTGGGAATGTCACAGTTAGTTTTCACTTTTGCTTCTTTTTCCTTTTCCTGTAGGACACTAGATCTGACCTTCACCTGCTCTCTCTGTCCTTGTTTCGTCACTGTTGGTTCTACCTGCTTCTAACACTGTGGGTGATGTGCTGCCATGTCCTCAGCCCTGGTTTTCAACAAGCAGAAGAGCCAACACATTCTCATAGCCTTCTGAACCTTGCCACTTTCATTCTTCTTTTCTCTGCCAGCAAGTTTCCTTTACTTACCTTTGCTTTGAAAGTTCTGTGGGCTTAGGGCCTGGAAAACATAGACAGGCAGATAAGAAAATAGTTTCTCTGCAGGATGCAAATCTGTTTGATTTTGCTTTATTTTTCACTTTCTCCTTCACTTTTACTGCTGCAGAGTCGCAGATGGCAGAATGTCAGACCACTATGCAAGCTGGTGACATTCTTTAAATTGATGCGGGAGCTCCTGCAGTTCCCGTGGGCTGGAAAGGCTTGAGGGGCAGAGCAGACAACCTTGCCCATTTTGGATCTGAAGTGAAGTTATAGATCTGGTAGAGCAAGTCTTGTTGAATATCTCTGAATTGCTTTGTTAATCAATGGATGAATAAATGGTTAATCAACTGATGAATAGATAGCATCTATTTTAAATCTGTGATCCACCTCAACAAGCTGTAACATGCTTCAGAATCAAAGTCTGAAAAAATTCCATCCAGGAAGATTCCTTCAGCCCGTGTAATAGTGGGAGTTGGAGTCCTAACCACACGTCACACTGGGACCTGGAGTGCTTCTCCGTTACAGTGCGGCAGAAGGTTCAGTTCCTCAGCCCACAGTATGCTGGGAGCTGGAGTGCTTCACCCCAGAGCCTGCTGCAAACTTGATTCCTTCACCCTAGGAGGGGTTTTTTGGTTGTGCCCCAAGTGCAGGACCCGGCACTTGGCCTTGTTAAACCTCATCCCATTTGACTCTGCCCAGCGGTCCAGCCTGTTCAGATCCCTTTGGAGCCTCCCGATCCTCCATCAGATCCACACTTCCACCCAGCTTAGTGTCGTCCGCAAACTTGCTAAGGGTGCACTCGATGCCTTCATCCAGGTCATTGATACAGACATTGAACAGGGCTGGACCCAGCACTGAGCCCTGGGGAACCCCACTTGTCACTGGCCTCCAGCTGGAGTTAACTCCATCTCCCACCACTCTCTGGGCCCTCCATCCTACCAGTTTTCCACCCAGGAGAGTGTGCGCCTGTCCAGGCCAGAGGTGACAGTTTCTGAAGCAGAATGCTGGGAGAAACTGTGTCAAAGGCTTTACTGAAGTCCAGGAAGATCCATCCACAGCCTTTCCCTCATCCAGCAGCCAAGTCACTTTGTCATAGAAGGCGATCAGGTTAGTTTGGCAAGACCTGCCTTTTGTGAACCCGTGTGGACTGGGCCTGATCACGCGGTTCTCTTGCATGTGCTTCATGATCGCACTCAAGATCACCTGCTCCATGACTTTCCCTGGCACTGAGGTCAGACTGACAGGCCTGGAGTTCCCTGGATCCTCCCTGCGACCCTTCTTGTAGACAAGCACAACATCAGCCTCCAGTCCAGTGGGACTTCCCCAGTCTTCCAGGACTGTTGGAAGATGATGGAAAGGGGTTTGGCCAGCACATCCGCCAGCTCCTTCAATACCCTTGGATGAATCCCATCCAGCCCCATAGACTTGTGGGTCTAGTCGGGCTAGCAAGGCTCTGACCACCTCCTCTTGGATCATGGGAGCCTCATCCTGCCAGTTGGTGAAGTCAAGCAGAGTGTGTACGGAGCCCTGGCTTCTTGTGTCAGGGACAGGTGTGGGTCCCAGTGCAGCTCCTGGGGCGAGTCATGGTCGGTGTTTCTCCAAAACCCACCTCGTGCGGGGCCCCAGGCTGAGTGAGGCGAGCGAGAGGCTCTGTGAGGGTCTGCCCCTTGCCCAGAACTGGTGGGATGGGCTGAGCGTGTGCAGTCAGCAGCAGCCTCAGTCTGGCCAGCTGGGCTCTAGGGGGCTGGGGTCCGTGCTGGGCTGTCAGGTGGCAGAGGGTCCGTGCCGGCCCCTGGGGAGATGGGCGAGCGTGGGGTGCCTGTGGGAGAAAGGCGTGAGGGCTGCTTGTTTGCAGGGAGCACCGGGACGGAGCAGCCAGCGAGCAGGGGACCCGTGGGGTGGGCGAGAGGGCTGGGATCCAGGCAGGGGCACCGGGGGACATGGCAGCGCTCAGGGGATCCTTGACCACGGCTGTGCTTGTGAGCACCGAGAGTGTCGTGGCTGCGCCTGCACTGGTGACCTGGCTCTGCCCGCCCAAGGGACGTGGCTGTCTCTGGGTTTTATGTCAGTCCTGCAGCTGGGCACAGACTGAGCCTTTGGAAACTCTGCTCTGCTCCTCTCCCTCCGACACCCTCCCCTCCTTGGTGACCTGTGTGAGAAGCCCTGCCAACTGTGGCTGAACCTCCAGAGGACTCGGAGCTTGGGCCTCATTCCAGCCAGCACTGTCCTGCCAGCTCGTGGTTTGCACTTCCTTTTCAGTCCAAACTCTTTCAGCTGACGTTCTCGCCATTTTCCTTCTGCGTGACACACTGCCCGGGGTCTCCAGGCAAAGTGATACCTGAGATAGACCTTCTCCCCTTGCTGGAAATGAGAAGGATGCAGGCTTGAGCCAAGGGGGCCAAGCAATGCAGCTTCTCGTGGGGCCAACACGGTGTGAGCACATTTAGGGCCGATGCGCACAGAGCAACATCCCTGGCATGGCCACCCCCACCCCGGGGACACCCTGATTCCCTGAGCTTCTTGATGCATCCAATAGGAGGATGAAAACAAAGGTGCAAGAAGCTGTTGACTGCATTGGCTAAACAAGCTGATTTCCAGTGACATGACAAGGCTCGTCACACACAACATAGCTAATTAAAAACACACCAAATCCGATTTGTTTCTACTGTGTGTGGTTTGTTGTTTGAAATAAGGTCCTAATTAATAACATGCCTGAATAATAACATTTTTATTAAATGCAAAAAAAAAAAAAAGTATCCCTGAGATTAAAGCACCAACAGGCCAGCCCTTGCAAAACTGCTCGTACCGTTCTGTATCGTTACATTCCTGTTCTCTGTATCTTTCCTTTGACAATGGATCTCTAAACTCAGCAGCTCTGCCACTCTGAGCTTTCGTATTGTGTGCTGGAACTTCTGCATATCTGTTAAAATGATTCCTCTCTCCTTCCCCTTGAGGTCTTGTTCATTGAGGGTGAGAGTGGCCTCTGAATAGGGGAGACCTTGGCCGTGAACGGTGTCTTCTGTAGGGGGATGACCTTGATCTTGAACAGGGATCACCATGGGTTCTGGACCTGGTGCCAGATTTGTGACCTTTACCCCTGCAACGATACAGTGGAGATGGTGAGTTGGAATGAGATTCAGAACGACTGAAAGCTCAGGAGTAGGAGTGACTGCAGGGAGAACCTGGTCTGAACTCAGAGTAGGAATATGAACCTCTGGAGAGAGATGAAACACTAGAGGGAGTCTTGGACCTTAAAAAAAAAACAAGAGAAAAGAAAAAAAAAGTTAATTCCAAAGAGTCCCTCTCCTCATGTTTTTCCTCCCATGTTTCATCTTTTATTCTCTCCATGTGCCTCTGTGAAAGCTACTGACGTAGCGCTGCTGCCAACTGAAGAACTCGATAACATTTCAGTTTCTGCTTACAAGACACAGCAGCAGAGAACCACGGGAGATAAAGGGAGACGAAGAGGATTTCTATCACGTGATTCCTCCAAAGCACTTTGAGGTCATAGGCAGACACAGGAAATGCATCAACTGCCCCTGTTCAGGTTCCAGCTCCTGCTAGTTGTTACAGAGAAGACTCAGGAAAAGAAGACGCCTGCTCCTTAACAACCGCTGCCATGTTCTAACTCTCTGTCAGCCGTCATCTCTGCCGCGTTTGAGCTGGCAACCTCCATAGGAAATGCCTGTCCCTGCTAATCCCTTGGATCATCCACTCCATCTCACGATCGAGAGGCAGAGTAGGGCTCTTCCTGATTCTTCCAGAAACTCTGCCTCTCTGTTATGGACACAGAAAGTAGTTACCTGCAAACTTAATGTTTCCACGCCTTTGGAATCTTTTTATATTCCATTGGTTCCTCATGAAACTCATTTGTAAATTTGTCAAGGTTGGACTTCTTTGTTTCCCTGTTAAAACAAGTTGGACCTTTATTACAAAAAGCCACCAAGGAAAAAAGCCTGGCCAGTATGAGAATGTGTTCCCTGCCTGCAAATGCCAGAGGGGAAGATCCTGTTTAAGCAAAAACAGTTTAGAATTCCTACCACTTTTAGGGAAAGGTTTAGGATAACAATTACCCGGTTTCAGTTTGGAATGTTTACCCTCTGCAACAAAATAATTTTGGGAAAAAGACTGAGTTGCTTGTGCTTATGTCAGACACATGTTAGTGTAACTGCAGCCCAACCCGCTATCAGAACACAAAAATGAACAACAATGCAATTTCATTGGGAAAAATATGTCCTCCTCTTTACGTATCCAGTGTCCTCTCACTGGAGAAGGAAGGGAAACAGCATCCTGGCTTGCATCAGCCACGCTGTGGCCAGCAGGACCAGGGACAGGATCCTCCCCCTGTACTTAGCATAGGGGAGATCACAAGTCAATAAAGAGATAAACCAGACCCTCTGTCTCCAGGGGAGAGAAAGCACCTTAGCCATTTGAAACAGCTGAATTGAAGACATTCAAAAATGTTCGTAAAAGAACAGCATTGACTTTTCCAAGTATCTGCTCAATTGGTATCAACCAAGTGATTGATCGGGAGATTGATACCTTCAGCCCTATCAAGCCAGTATTCAAAGGCGTGGCTTTCCATCTCATCCTTTAATTATAGGTAGTTTTTATAAGGAATGACGTTTTCCTCAAAAAGCCTTCATTTTCCAGAGCCCTCCTTTCAGTCCTGCTAAACTGGAGGTTTAGCTTGAATACTCTTACTGCAAGCACACCTCCTCTCTTTGAAAGCCAATTCCAGTTAAGCCATTTAAAAGTTAATCACCACTTGCATTCTCCACAACTGTGCACAATTATTCCCTTGTAAATCAGCTGTGGCAGAGGCTCTGTCTTATGGCCTCCTGTCACAGGATACAAACAGTAAGAGAGTGAGGGTCTGTAGGTACTCACGGTTCCCAGCCTGCTCTTCCACCTGCTGGGCGCCTTCTCCTGCCTTGCTTGGGATGAGCTTTGGGAAGAGGAAAAAGAACAAGACCTCATTCATTTGAACTGAAGATAATGTTTTTACAGCAATCCTGCAGTGATGGTCACTCACCAGCTGTGGGCATGGATTGTCCTTGGGGGCCTGGGAGAACTGGTGCTGATGCTGCTGGTTGGAGTTGGACAGGAGAGCCCTTGGGAATAAATGCAAACAGTTGGAAAACAAGCTCTGCTGAAATACAAGAATAACTGCATGTGTTGAAATAAAACTTCTGTGCCTTTCCAACTGACCGAGAGGAAGATGGAGAAAGTCCAGGGACACTCACCAGAGCAGCAGGAGGTCTGAAAGCCACAAGGGCAGGAGGTGGAGGTGTCAGCGGTGGCTGTTCCTCTGGAACAGGATCTGAGGAGGTGGAGGATGGCTCCACCGGTAACAAGGGAGGCTTTTTCTTCTTCTCTCTGGTATAAGCTTCCCTGGAGGAGGTGGGGGAGGAAAAAGAAAAAGGTTCTAGAGAGGTAAAGGAAAACTTCCTCAAGCTCTGCATTTATCAAAGGAAGAGAATGGATGGAATTCTAGTCCCTCCACATCAGCCTGCAAAAACACAGGCAGTCAGCTTCTCCTCCTCTTGTAGAGCCTAAGCACTAGAACATGGAGCCGGGAACTGTTTTCCCTCTGCAGAACTCTCCACCAAGGAGAAGCAAAAGCAGTTCAGCCTGTTTCAATGTGGGATCTGACAGAAGCCAGAGGGAGAGGCAATCTCAGTCCAGTAGCCCTTTGTTAAATTTTGCAAGATGCCTTTGAAACAGCAACCAGAAGTAAAATGCACTTTCCCAGAGAGCGACTCCACTGTGAGCATCACTGGCATGTTTTGCAGAAATAATCCTCAGTGCTCCACGAGTTTACCCAGCACCCAGGGCAGCCACAGCAGCCCCCGTGCCTGTAAGATCAGAAGGTGTCCCAGGCTCCCAGGTTAAGAGACAATGCCAATGCTTCCTCCCCTGCGTTTACAGACGCTGGCCAGCTCGGGTGTGTTCCCACTCAGACATTTGCACGTGGTTTCTCTCCTCCCCTTTTGCTCAGTCCAATCAATTCCCTACTTACGCATTAAGGATTGGGATGACGTATTTCCCAGTGTTTGTCAGCATAGCCCCCTTTGTGTCGGGATCCTCCACCTCCATCAGGAAACTCCTCGGAATTCCTGTGCGCTTCTTCATTCTGGGAACAGACCCAGGATGTCTGCCCTGTTCAGAACAGAAGTGCAGACAGATCTCGTCTTACGACTCACGCTGCCAATGATATTTCAATGATTACTGCCAGCAGCAAAGGCCCTTAATCCTCTCCTTTTACACAGCACAAGGGTTGTGAGACTGAAAGACCTCTTTTCCTAAAGGTAGTAACAGACAGGACGTTCCCAAGGCCTGAGCAGTGTTTTGAACTCAGTCGAGTTCCTTGGCTTAATGTCATGTTCTTAAGGGTGAAATATTCCTCAGCTCATCCTCCCCTCAGAGCAGAGACACAAACCCGCTCCTCCTCCACAGCGCAGTTCTGAGCAAGAGCTGAAACCGGGGCTCTGAATCCGTCCCTGGAGGGACTGATATCCCCCAACTCTGTACGAAGGCTGAAGTCACACCTCGTGCATTTGCAGTCAGTGACTGATGTGCAAGGGCACCAACACTCACCCAGAGACTTGGGTAATTAAAACATGCAAATATTCAGTTCACAGGGTCAACAGAAACATCTTGGCTTTACAACAAATATTAAAACCCCTGAAGTGTAATTAAAGAGCTAAAACCAGACATATTTCCAGGAATATGGAAATAGATTAAGAACCCCATGACAGCTCACAGAACGGTCTGTGGAATAAAGGTTCAAGGTATCCCTTGAATTTTGAAGGGCTCTGCGGCATCTCGGTGTAACCTCTGTCCTCAACCCCAGGAGACATAGTTCTTACGAGAACAGGTCATGGGTTTGTTTCCTCCCTGCCCGGGTAAGAAAATCCAAAGCTCAGTGACCCCAGAAGTGCCCTGCAGTCTTACCCCATCGTCTGGGCCGTTCCTGATGGAGTGGCCAGGTTTTCCACAAGGGAACCAAGTATCTGATGACAGAGGTGTCTTCACGTAACTAAAAGGTTAGGGGAAGAAAAGAAAACATGGCTACGTATGTGTCTGTTCTCATCAAACAAAGATCTCTACCATTTTTACATCATCTTCAAAGGACAGACTGGACATTATCAACACTTACTTGATGGGGTCATAGTCCTGGCAAGACTGGATCATCATCGCTTTTATTTTGTCTTCTTCAGATGCGTCAGCGCCGGCTAGGTTGGCCGTCTGTGAAACAAGGAATCATTGGACACACGTTAGACACACATTGAAACCCACACGGACAAAGCCAGCACAACTCACCCCACCCTGTAAAAAGCAGCACAGCGTGAGATGAAGTTGTGTGGAAACAGCTGCTGACATACAAGAGAGATATCCTGAAGATGTTCTGGGAGCCCTCAAACCATTTCATGGTGGTTCTATTTCTGCTCACCTACGGGCAAAGAGAATCCTTGGACACTCAGGACCTCAGGCTGGGTTTGCCCCTTCCATAAAGACTTGTGTGACTAACCCTGGTTTCTTCCAAGAGGACTGGAGCTACGTATGGAGAACATGGTACCATCCAGTACTTTCACACTGACTGTTCAGATCCGGACTGTCTGAGGGAGCAGACATCCACTGTGCCATTTAACCCAGAAAGATGCATGCAAGTGTCAGTATTTACATTTTGCAGCATTCAAAGGACACAACCGAGGAGTTGAGGGAGTCATTTCCCTTGCCAGAACTCAGCTTCATTCACGGCAGCATTAAAAGGAATCAAACATTTTACAATCCTCAGCAAGACAAAAGTTCCTTTCAGTAGAAATTTGCCCAACAGGTGCTGCAGGCGGCGCACATCTCCTCTATGAACTTCATCCTATTCAGTAATTTAACTACGGACAACAGAACCTGGCCTGTTTCCAGCTGTGTGTGTCCTTTTCACACACAAAGCGTAACAGGAACCTTACGCAGATCTGGGTCTTCCACTTGTTGAAGCCAGCTGGTTCCTTCAAGGCTTATGTATTCAAAAGTTGTTTTTATTACACACTAGTCCAAGTACAAGCAGGGTCTAAGGGCGTGACTGCGTATCAGCTGGACATTCAAATACCGCTCGTTCAGACCCACCACTCTGGGTTTTGTTTCTGCCTACATTCACTCACAAAAGCAAGCAACACCTTTCAACATTTTACACCTTGTTGGTTCACAGACATTGTTTTCCCTCAGCAGTAACAGAATCCAGATCAACATCTATGAAATCATTCCAATAACACTGACAGGAGTCCTTAAAGGTACTTGACTGATGTGTTTGAACAAAAAAGGTTTACACAACACATCCAAACCCATAAAAAAACCCTAGGAATAGACCCACATTCAAAGCTGGCATTGAATAGAGAAGAATAGAAAACAAAAATCTTGTAACAGAATCACAGAAACACTAGATTCTAAATGACCCACAGGATCCTCAAGTCCAACCATTTCTATCAATGACTAAACCATGCCCCTCAGCACCTCGTCCACCACAGGATCCTCAAGTCCAACCATTTCTATCAATGACTAAACCATGCCCCTCAGCACCTCGTCCACCCGTTCTTTAAGCACCTCCAGGGAAGGTGACTCAACCCCCTCCCTGGGCAGCCTCTGCCAGTGCCCAATGACCCTTTCCGTGATTTTTTTTTCCTGATGTCCAGCCTAAACCTCCCCTGGTGGAGCTTAAGGCCATTCTCTCCTGTCCTGTCCCCTGTCACTTGAGAGAAGAGGCCAGCACCGTCCTCTCCACAACCTCCTTTCAGGTAGTTGGAGAACGCAATGAGGTCTCCCCTCAGCCTCCTCTTCTCCAGGCTAAACACCCCCAGCTCTCTCAGCCGCTCCTCATAAGGCCTGTTCTCCAGCCCCTTCCCCAGCTTTGTTGCTCTTCTCTGGACTCGCTCCAGAGCCTCAACATCCTTCTTGTGGTGAGGGGCCCACAACTGACCCCAGGATTCGAGGAGCGGTCTCACCAGTGCCGAGTCCAGAGGGAGAAGAACCTCCCTGGACCTGCTGGTCACACTGTTTCTGATCCAAGCCAAGGTGCCATTGGCCTTTTACAACCCATTGCTTCCTCTCTGAGCCAGCTCGTGCTCGAGAGGGCAGAGGCACTCACAGGGTTTAGCTGCTTTACCTTGCGCTCCTATATTTTTCTGAAATAATTAATTTTGTTCCTTTCCCCAAAATGTACCCCAATTCATTTCTGCAGTGAGAGAGGGAAGAAGTTTCCAGTGGGAAGAGATTTCTCAGTCTTGGAATGAACTTCCTATTCAGCAGGAGGAACACTCCTCTGCATTGAGCTCTGCCTTCTCCCATCTCTGCAACCCGACGGACTCGTCATTTAACGTGCCAGCCCTGCGCCTGCTCTTGCAGAGCGATCACTGGTGCTGCCCCAGACAAAGTCACACTCTGTAGAGCAAAAACCACAATCGGCTGCACAGCAAAACTCGGCTGCTGTCACATTTGCTTACGTGCCACACACACACTGGTGCATTCCTGAGAACAAGGAGGGACAGGGACACCATTCAAAGAGTGCACGGCCACACAAATCCCATTGCCTTGTCTGCAGTTTGTGTCCTACAACTGATGAAATCATGCCACATTCCAAGAAGGGATCTAGAACTGTCATGACTAGAAATTCAGAAATAGCCAGGCCATTGTCCAAGCTCCAGCAATGCTTCTTTCTGGCTGGGCAGTGTCCCTGCCCCCAAAATGTCCATCACTCACACCAGTTCAATTCTGCTGTAACAACTGGGCTCGTCTACAACGCAAAATCAATGAAACTAATGAAGACCCATGAACAGCTTCTGCAGTGCTGCTGCTTTGTGTCCTGAGGATGAGGAATACTGCAACACAACATTGAGGCTGAGAAGGTTCTCCCCCTCTCTCTTCCCAGTTTGGGAACTGCTTGTTACAGGGCAGGATCAGAACAGACACTCATTGTAAAGTTAAAACACATAAATTTAATCCTTAAAAAGTTTTGTGCACATTGCAGTAGTTCTCAGTGACAGAGCACAGTATCAGATCTAAAAATATGAAGTAAAAACTCTTTTTAGCCTTTAATGAGAATATTATCTATGTACCTTAATCAGTTTGGCCAAAGCCATCGGTGCCGAGGAGTCATAAGCCTGTGTCAAGAAAATCAAACACAGAGTCAAATTCTACTACCCAAACACAGCCACAGAGAACCTCTGCTCTGCTCTGAAAGCCTGCACTGTATCCTCTGCGTGGGACTGAAAGAGGCATTTCCAGCCTGGTGTCATTTGTATTTGTTCACAACAAAGCCCAAACCTCCGGCAGTGTAAGAGTGCTGTGAGGTTAATAAGAAGAGGCTGAAATAAGCACACCAGCTTCAGATCAGCTCGTTGCTCCACAACAGCTCAGAGAGGGACGCCTTTCAAATGCTCACAGCAGCGTTGGAGTCGAAGGAGAGAGGCAGCTGCCCATTTTCAGCTAAAATGTATTTTTTAAAATAGTTCCATTTATTTGTTTACAGACATGGGATTGGTGTTTCAACACACGCTGGTGAACTAAGACAAAATAGCATCAATGCAGCAAGAACTGCTCCTCTGTGGGGCTTGTTATCCTCTTCAAAAACCATCATGCAAAAGTAGTCTTGAAAACCAAAAGCTGAGTGATACAGTGTGCAAATGGCAAAAGACCACTCCAAACCATCTGAGTGGCCAGGAAAAAAAGAACAGCAGAAGCTGTACAGACAGACAGATGCAGACAGACAGACGCAGAGCATGGGACTGTGTTCAGCTGTGCAAACCTTGAACCTGCAAGACCTAAACACAATTGCACCTTCCCCATGTGACACAGAGCCATACAAGGAATATTCCAGCATAGTCTGGGTGAAATACAATGCATTGTCACATTGCCAGCCACAAATACCACTATTCACATGTGAACGGTGCAAATGATGGCGTTTCTCCATTTCTGTGGTGCTGAATTCAATCTATTCTATTTACAACATATTCTGTGTTTTACTGGAAAATATAAGTTCATGCTTGGAGAATTCCTACAAGGCTTCATTATTTAGAAATCAATGTGGAGAGAAGTGTGATGCTTTTGGTGTTCCACGTACTGGCTCCGTTCCACTTCTAGAAAGAAGAAAGAAAGGAGATCAGATCTTAAAATTAAGTACACGCTTGTACCCAACATATAGCAGTGAATACCCATTATGAAACCTGCGCATCAAACACTATGTTCTGATGATTCAGGGAATGTGGAAATTCATTCACATGCAGAAACTGTTCTCTCTTGGTGCATTCAGTGCAACTAAAAACCAAAACAAACCCAAGTGCCATTTCTGGTTTTTCACTAATGGCTCTGAGACTGACAGACTCAGAACAGTGCAAGAGGAAGCCCTCCAGTGTTTCCTCTCTGCTACATTAATAGCGAAACCATGAAGTCTGTATGACAGCTTGTGTTCTCAAATCATCAACCATTACAAAGAGGTACCAGGCAGAGCCCTTTAGTTTCTAAGAAGGAGCAGTGGTGGTCTGGACGCTTCCAAGTGCAAGTTTGCTACGTGAACAAAGCCACCTTTGATGCCAGCAGTGCCTCTTCTTGCATTTTAGGGCAGCACTGCAGGACCCGGAGAGAGACCATCCAACCAGACCCAGAGGATGCACAGACAGGACAGCGCTGAGTACACGTGTTGAAATGAACCCTAGAGCCAGGCTCTCTTTATAAGCAAAACACTGCAGTGTTGAGATTTCCTAGGGAGTGCCTGAAAGCCTTGCAACAACCACTGCAGTGACAGGCCCCCAGTTTACATCCAGAGACCAGCATCTCTAGGGTTCATTGATTGAGAACCGACACCACTAAGACATGGCAAAACCGCAAGCTAAAAATATCTCCCAGCTGTGTTGGAAAGGGGAGATCTGTCAGAAGGCTGGGAAACAGGACCATCCAAACCCTGCTGGTGTCGCTGAGGTAGAACAGGGCTCTGTGAATGCATCACTGACAGCAATAATCTGATACTCAGTCCTGAACATCTGTAATTGCAATCAATAACACAATTCTCCGTTCTCCGTAAATCTCAGGAATAAAGAATTAAAACCTGGAGCACAGATGTCAGCTCAGGGTAAAAAAAGTCCAAGGAAGATAACCAGGAGTATTTGTCAAGGTGCTAAACTGCTCAGTGATTTTCAAGCTCGGACAGAATTCCCTACTCCTCCATCATACTGGCACAAAAGGCAAAAGACTTAAGGATGCTGTTTCTTTTGTCTAAACCATATTGTCTTTAGGGAACTCGCTGGAATGCCTTAGGAATGAAATTTTGTGTTTGTGTTGTTCACCAGCTGGCAGCCCTTGGTCTTTCCTCTACTCCCCTGCTTTGGGGTGTAGGAATACCTGCCATACCCTACCCCCTCCTCCAGGAGCAGAAATAGCCAAACACGACTATCAGACTCTTCTGAGATGGGAACAAATAGCAAGGAGACACTCAAATGCCGTCCTGTCTGTACTATAAAAGCAAGAAAGCCAAGACACATAATAAGGAACCCCTCCAGGCAGAGGAAACAGGATCTACCAATTGGGTCTCAGAACAACCAATCCCAAGATCCAACCCAACACAACCATCTTAAAAGTCACCATTGATGGAGTTGGCACCCCATGCCCCAGCAGGACTAAAAATGTAAGTCTGCTTTGGTAGAGATCCATTAAAATCCACCGCATAACAGCAGCAATTAACCGCAGCTTTAACAAGAAAGACACAGTGTGAGCGCCTCTGGAAACTCATCTCCATACAGAAAGGTAACAAGGAAACCACTACAAAGAACCCAAGGCTGTAGGGAAACTCACGGAACAGAGGGCTTGCTGGCAGCTTTAACTCCTCCAGCAGGGATTCTTCTAACGATGACCGATGAGTTCCTGGGAACCAGGGTGTTCTCATCTGTGTATTCTGAAAGCAACATAAATACAGAGAAAAAATCAGTCAGGTGGTACGAATGTCTATTATTGTGCAATTCCAGAGCACGGCAGAGAACCCCTTTACTGACAGAGAAGCACAATTTGATGCCACCTCGGGTGAGTTCTCTGAGCTTCAGGCAATCAGCTGTCCCAGTTAAACACCATGAGTTCTTCCCATTCACATTTTGCAGAGCAGAGAGAATCAAACGCAATCACTGATGTCGAGAGCCTCTGAAAGCCTTTAGGGAATGGTGTGGGCCTGAAGCTCTGCAGGATTTGCCTTGGCTTACACCACCTTCATCTCAGCACGAGGAAAGCCTTTTGACAGTATTTACACAGAGCCCAAAGAAAACAACAGCCTGAGACTCTTGGACTTGAAACTGCTTTGGCTTGAAATGCAAAGCACACTCCAGAAGAACGGTTTTTATGCTGCAATCACACGGGCTGGATGTGATGGAATATTTGAAAGCACCATCAGCAGCCATTCCCTGGGATCTGCTCCACTGTTTGGAATACTGAAAGCTCTGACCTTTGAACACTGAATCAGAAGGAAGGGCTGAAAACCAAAGGCACCGTCTCTCCAACCAAGCTGTTGGGGTGCTCTTGCTTAGAGATCACACACAAAACATGAACACTTCACAATTTGTACCCCATTTTTCAGTACATTGTTCTTACAAGCAGGAACCTCTCTCAGACCAAAACACCCTGCACAGAAGACACCAGCTCAGCACTGAAATGCACATTTCACTGTCAGTTCCATATGACAGAGTGCTTCTTCAGAAAACTGAGTAATCATTGAGATGAAACCATTTCCTGCTCTTCCCCCTCAGGAATCGCACGGCAGCTGCCTATGGCCTATAGAGAAGTTCCAAACTCTAGGAGAAAGGGCGGTGACTGATGGGAAAAGGAGCAGGTGAGAGGACTCCCAACAATCAGAACAAGTTGGCCTCTTTCACCCAAAATCCATTTGGTTTCCTAGGTCATCGCAACATCTCACCAGCTCTTTAGACAAAGTTCTAAAGAACCAACACTTTACGTCCACATGTAAGAATTCCAAACATCCCATGGAGGTAGAAATTCCTGGTCTAGTTTTTTCTTCTATCTTTAGAGCCAAAAACTTTTGTGAGCAATCCCCGTCGCCCAGCATCCACGTGTTTTCCTATGCCTGCCCTGTGTGTAACGGAAAGATCTGGAGATCAGAAGAGCAACCAGGAAAGAACAGCTCTGCGAGGACACAGCCCAAGTCACAGCTCCTGGTCATGGCCAAATCCCATCATCACTTCCCAGCGCACTTAATCCCCAGCACCACTTGCCCTCCCGTGCCCTTCCCCGCCAGTGGGATGGGCCCCAGGCTGACTCACGCTGCCTGGGGTCGACCCACAAAGAGCAGAGAGCGGCTCCCACAGCTGTGGCTGCTGCGGGGCATCTGCAATGCTGCCAGCTGGGGGTCCCTGAACCCTGCACCCACCGCCCAACGCACCTTCTCCAGTCTGGGCGTTGGAGACCTGCAGGTCAGACCTGGACGCCTTCAGCTTCTCCCGAGACATGATCTGGCGCTTGAGGTCTCCCAGGGAGATGTCGAGGCCGCTGAAGGTGACGGTATCATAGTTCAGCCTGGAGAAGAACTTGTAGTGGACGCACGGCATGGTCAGGGCCAGGCGGTGCCTGTTCTGTGCCTCTAACCCAGCAGACTGGGAGCTGTGGGGCTCTGCTCCTCTCTCTGCAGCAACTCCTGATCCGGAGTGTGGGATGCACGGGCTTGTGGGCCAGTGGCACGCTGGCCACGGGCTACGGCCTCTGTGATATCATCCTCTGTGATGCTGACCTGTTGCCTTGGAGACATCTCTGCTGTCCAGGGCAAAGCACACTCTGGATTCACTCTCCAGGACGATCTGGAGGACGCAGGTGGTCTCACCACTGGGAGCTGCCTGCACCTTTCTCAGTGCGTGAAAACCAAAGCATTTTGGCTGTGGTTTGGCTGTTGCAGTGCCCGGTGCCAGCTCCACTGGAACGGAAAGTCTGTCTCCGTGAAGGGTAGGTCAGGTCTGCTTCTGTGCAGTCGTCGCTCGGTTTTTAATCTCCATGGAAGGGCCTCTATTTCTTCACAGTGTTGTCAGCTCCTCTTTTCATGACTTCTGGATAAATCCTGCTGGGAAACATGCAGAGCCCAGAGGCTTCCCCTTCTGGTTTAACTCTGCCAGCCTCGCCCGGCGCTCCCTCTCCCCGATCGTATTTCTTTCCCAAGTGCTGCATTGCTGACTGCAGGGTTTGTACGGAGGCATCCTGGCCTGGCAGCTGAAGCTCCATTCCAATTTAGCTGCCTGTTCATTTGCTCTGTGATCCGTAAGGATGGACTTCAACTCCAGCCTCGACTGCTACTGCTTCTGAGATTTGACAGTGCAACCTTTCCAGGGAGGAGGCGGAGGAGGCAGGGAGCAGCAGTGCTGCAGGGTCTATCCACGCAGAGCATGGGGGCTGCCACTTGGGAGTTGTCTTCATCTCTCTTCTGTTGGAGACAAGAAGCAGATGGTCCCCAGAACAGACCTTCCTGGGTGCAGGAAGCCGGGAACATCCAGAGAACTCACAGAAAGAAGGGGAAATTGGTTCCAGCATCAGGGTGAGGTGAAGTGCAAGTGATGAGTACCCTGGTGACCAGTGTCTAGGGATTGCTGGAGCTCTTGTTGTGTGTTCTGCTGGGAGAGCAGATAGGAATTACCAGAGAGGATGGAAAACCACCCTGTTCATGCAAACAGAAATACCTGAAGGCATTTATCAACTTTAACCTTCCTGTAACCTTCTGCATGATCGTTTGACCATGGTTTCTGTTTCTCCTTCCAGAGATCAGCCCAGGGTCTGCAAAATGCATTTCTGCTTCCACAATGTGGTGCTC
This sequence comes from Phaenicophaeus curvirostris, assembly GCF_032191515.1. Classification (NCBI taxonomy): domain Eukaryota; kingdom Metazoa; phylum Chordata; class Aves; order Cuculiformes; family Cuculidae; genus Phaenicophaeus; species Phaenicophaeus curvirostris. The sequence continues at coordinate 21,154,343 of NC_091406.1, forward strand.
TATGCTGTACCTGCAGCAGTGGGACTTCTTGGCTGCTGGTGGATCCATTCCCATAAAAAGAAGCAGGCAAACGGTCATAAAAAAACCTCCCTGCTGTCAGCAGAATCGATGGTGTCCGGTTCCCACAGAGAGAGCAGGAGGGAGGAACTTGAAATATGTGAGAAGGAGCTGGTGGCGATGAAGGCTCACCTTGACCAGCAAAATGAGCAGCACCACAGAGCGTGGCCAGACTTCAAAAGGGATCGAGAGGAGCTGCAGCTGCAGAAGTTCTCCTTCCACCTCGAACTGGAAAGGCTTCGTACAGCCTCGGAGGAACTGAAGAGGGAGAAGGAACAATTCCAACTTCAGTGGGAGCAATTCCCTGAAACGCACCAGGAGCCTGACCACATTCAGGTAAATGCTGCTCAGGTCGGTGCCCTGCAGGGAACTCCTGCGCACGCCCGGGCCAGCTGCGTGCCAGCAGCAATCGACCAAGGCCAAGCATAAGGTCCTACAGCTGGGTTGGGGCAATCCCTGATTTCAGTACAGGATGGGAGATGATGTGATAGAGAGCAGCCCCGAGGAGAAGGGCTTGGGGGTGCTGGCTGATGAGAAGCTCAACATGAGCCAGGGAAAGTCATGGAGCAGGTGATCTTGAGTGCGATCATGAAGCACATGCAAGAGAACCGAGTGATCAGGCCCAGTCCACACGGGTTCACAAAAGGCAGGTCTTGCCAAACTAACCTGATCGCCTTCTATGACAAAGTGACTCGGCTGCTGGATGAGGGAAAGGCTGTGGATGGATCTTCCCGGACTTCAGTAAAGCCTTTGACACAGTTTCTCCCAGCATTCTGCTTCAGAAACTGTCACCTCTGGGCTGGACAGGCGCACACTCTCCTGGGTGAAAAACTGGTTGGCTGGAGGGCCCAGAGAGTGGTGGGAAATAGAGTTAACTCCAGCTGGAGGCCAGTGACAAGTGGTGTCCCCAGGGCTCAGTGCTGGGTCCAGCCCTGTTCAGTGTCTGTATCAATGACCTGGATGAAGGCATCGAGTGCACCCTCAGCAAGTTTGGGGATGACACTAAGCTGGGTGGAACTGTCGATCTGCTGGAGGGTCGGGAGGCTCCAAAGGGATCTGAACAGGCTGGATCCATGGGCTGAGACCAATGGGATGAGGTTTAACAAGGCCAAGTGCCGTGTCCTGCACTTGGGGCACAACAACCCTGAGCAGCTACAGACTAGGAGAAGTCTGGCTGGAAAGCTGCCTGGAGGAGAGGGACTTGGGGGTGTTGGTTGACAGTGACTGAACAGGAGCCAGCAGGGGCCCAGGTGGCCAAGAAGGCCAATGGCATCTTGGCTTGGATCAGACACGGCGTGGCCAGCAGGTCCAGGGAGGTTCTTCTCCCTCTGGACTCGGCCCTGGTGAGACCGCTCCTCGAATCCTGTGTTCAGTTCTGGGCCCCTCACCACAAGAAGGATGTTGAGGCTCTGGAGCGAGTCCAGAGAAGAGCAACAAATCTGGTGAGGGGCTGGAGAGCAGGCCTTATGAGGAACGGCTGAGCGAGCTGGGGGTGTTTAGCCTGGAGAAGAGGAGGCTGAGGGGAGACCTCATTGCTCTCTACAACTGCCTGAAAGGAGGTTGTGGAGAGGAGGGAGCTGGGCTCTTCTCCCAAGTGACAGGGGACAGGACTAGAGGGAATGGCCTCAGGCTCCGCCAGGGGAGGTTTAGGCTGGACATTAGGAAAAAATTTTTCACAGAAAGGGTGATTGGTCCCTGGCAGAGTCTGCCCAGGGAGGGGGTTGATTCACCTTCCCTGGAGGTGTTTAATTGACGGGTGGACGAGGTGCTGAGGGACATGGGTTAGAGTTTGATAGGAATGGTTGGACTCGATGATCCGGTGGGTCTCTTCCAACCTGGTTATTCTATGATTCTATGATTCTATGAGCTGACAATGTGTGCTCGCAGCCCAGAAAGCCAACCGTGTCCTGGCCTGCATCAAAAGAAGCGTGTTCGAGGGAGGTGATTCTGTCCATACCCATCGCACAGGGGCTGGAACTAGATGGTATTTAAGGTCCCTTCCAACCCAAACTGTTCTATGAATCTGTGGTTCTATGGTTCCTTGGCCTTTTTCCCCTGATCCTTTGCAGGAATGATGCAGGGTGAGCCTTGGCCTTGAGAGCTAAGAGAATATTTGCCCTTAGCTTGTAGGAGCAGAAGCAACTGGAGCTTCACAGGACAACCAGGGCGATTTCACAAAGGAGGTTCCTCAGGAGCTTTGGGCCCAAGTGGCTGCAGGTGAAGAGGACGCCTATGGCAGCACCTACCGCCGAATGCATGTGATGTTGAAGATGCAGCTCATGGAGATGAAAATTGCAAACACCCACCTGGCTGAAGAAAATGCTCATCTCCGTAACCAGATGGATTTGATAGATGAGTTTCTTGCTGAAAATGCTGACCTGAAAAGGAAACTCATGCAGGTGGCAGAGGTGCTGGAAGAGGCAGAGCAGGACTTGAAAGAAAGGAATGTACAACTGGAGAAGGAGCATGAGGACACAAAGTTATCACTCCAGAGGAAATCAGAAGGCGTGTGTTTGCAGAGGGCTCAGACAGAAGAATGCAGGGAACAGAAAGAAACCCTGCCGGTGGTTCAAGCCCAGCTGAGTGAACTGAATGATTGCTTTCTGAAGCCTAATGAACAATGGCAGCAGCTCTTTCCGGAACTGGAACAGCTGGAAAGATCCAACCATTTAACTTCCAGGCTGCCCCAGGATACCCTGGCAGCAGACAAGGAGTCCATCCTCCTGGAGGCTATGAAAAAACAGCCAGCAAAGCTTCGAGCGTTCGTAGCTCGATACAGCTATGATCCTTTCAATGGTCCAAATGAGCAGCCGGAACTGGAGCTTCCTCTTGTTGCCGGACAATGTGTTTACATCTTTGGAGATGTGGATGAAGGTGGTTGGTATGTGGGAGAGCTGACCGACGGCACCAGAGGATTCGTCCCCTCTAACCTTGTAGAAGAGGTGTCCAACGATGAACCACCTGATGACACAGGAGCCTCTCCAGGAACAAGTGACTGGGAGTAGGACACAGCAAAGAAAACTCTGTGAAATAAAGGAGGTTTTAGACAAAAGCATCGTAAAAGCCCAACCCCTCAAATACTCTGTATGGTGATTAAGAAAGATACATCACTAACTGCTTTCTTATCATCAACCAGATCTGCAGTCACTGGGAAGGGGGCATTTTCTTTTTCACAGTGAGCATTTGGAGAGGCAATTGGGAAGCCCACACAGCGTGTCAACTTGTGGATGAGATCTCCCAGCCATCGCTGCAAGGGACCTAGCTTTCATATCATTGAATTAACAAATTACATCATTCCAAAATGCTGAGCCTAACCCCAGCTGCCCGGCATGAGCTCCTAGAAGGCTGCCCATCACAAACATCTCCTTGTTCAGCTGGCGAGTTTGTCACACAATGCCCTCCACCACCACCCCAGGCAAGCCTGTCATATTCTCCTTGCTCAGGAGCAGAGGGGAGACAACCTGGAGAGAGGACTCAGCCTGGTGGTGGGAGACAGTGGGTCCTGCCCTTCCTGAGCCGCACAGAGAGCACAGGAGGCTGAGTGCAGCCGGGTCTTTATTTGCTACAGATCCTCTGCACTGCATTATAAGGCCATGGGGAAAAAAAGTGTTTATAATAAAAAGTCCTGCCGCCTCCTTGCCCTCTGGAGAGGCCTCTGCATGGAACAAGCCCACAGCCAGAATAAGCTGAAGGAGAATACTATACAGGAGCATTTACACCTTTAATAAACAGATACAGACCCAGTTGCACCCCATCATGTGCACAGGACCAAGTCTTGTGCTTGAGGAGACAATGGACACCCTGGCACAGCCTACCCTGCCCCTTGCCGAGGGGATCACGCTGCTGGGACGGGCTGGGGTCAATGCCACGCGGTGCTGCCCGACCAGGGCCATCATCAGGGCTCCGGCCCCACAGCTGGGCAAGGACACGCCTGTGCCCCATGGGGCAGCACTGCACACCGCGACAGTGACGCCCCCCCGCCCCTCAGCCCTCCCTGAGCCCCATGGGGCCATCCCTGGGGGCAACGAGGGCTCGGGTTCGCTCTACGCACAGGGGAAACTGTAGAGCGGGCTCTTTCCTTCCTGGCAGGGCCTCGGGAAGCACCTTTGTGCCCTGGGGAAGCCTGTTCCCCCCAATCCTTGCAGGATGCCCTGGGAAGCACAGACCCCTCAAGCACCGCAGGTCGGTCCCTGCTGTGCCCCTGCCCCTAGAAGCTGCTCCCCTGGGCTCAGGGCCCGCTCCCCCCTGGGCGCGGCTCCCCCTCCACCACGCTGGCTCCCCAAAGCATGGTGACAGCTTGAGACCCTCTCCCCAAAGCACGGGGACAGCTTGAGACCCTCTCCCCAAAGCACGGTGACTGCTTGAGACCCTCTCCCCAAAGCACGGGGACAGCTTGAGACACTCACCCCACAGAATGCTGGGGGCTGGTTTCCTCCCTCAAGGCACGTTGGGGGCTGGAGTCCCTCCCCCCAGCCTGGATGGTTTGTGGTCACACTGCCATTTTCTCTATTGGCTGCCAGAACAAAGTTCCCCTAAGTGACTCAGATCAGGAGGATGGGGTCATTTTGTGGAAAACAGGTGCTCGCAAGTCCTCCCTTTTTAATCCTATCCTAGACCCGAAGGCTTCTCCTGGTGCCGGCGTTGTCTGTGACTGCAGGTTCCCATCTCTGAGGGAAGAGGGGTTTGGCTGCTTGTTTGTAGCGCTGACTGTCAGATTACAACAGACTTTGGGATCACAGAACGGGATGAGGCAGTGCTTTTTTCCTGGACGCTCAACTCCTGTTCATGCTGCAGTAAAGAAACACAAGGACAGCCTGGCCCTGGGAAGAAGGACTTGGCTTCTGGGAAGCTCAGAGCTGTCAATGAAGGAGAAAGGATACCTCTGCAATTCTGTACTTTGCATCCTCTCGCCTCGGTTGGCCTGGGAAGGCTGTGGACTTTTGTGCCTCTGGCTCAGGGCTCTCCCATGGGCAGAGGGTTTTTCCGGATGACGCCCAGACAGCAGGAGCTGAGGCTGTAGAGGGGGTGGAGTGACCTGGGCAGTGAGCGCCCTGCCAGGTATAGGATCTGGGCACGTGAGCCCTGGCCAGTGCTGCCCGCTGAGGGCTGCGTGCGAGCTCTCAGCCAGTCCCAGCTTGGCCTCCCAGGGTGGCCGCAGCTCCTTTCCGTGGCCGGATCCAGCTCAAGGGCAGTGGTGCTGGTGCTAGGCAATGATAGTGATGTTGGCAGTGGGGCAGTGATGGAGGTCCCCATCCTGCTGGCGTTGATGCCAATCAAGGTGGTATCACCCACAGGTACCCACCATGCGGAGCGATGCCCCATCTCCCCATCCTCTCGGTGGCCATCTCCAGCCCAGCTAAGGTACCCGTCGGGTGGGCAGAGGCTGCAGGAACACCCACTCCCTCCCACTGTGCAAACAGCCACAGGCAGAGAGAGGCGCTGCCAAGCAAAAACTCAACTCTTTTAATGAATTCAGGAAGAAATGGGGGTTTGGGAGAGGGCTGGGCTGCAGTGGGAGGCTGCAGGTCCTTGCGTCTGCGTGTTGTGCTGCAGAAGATTGGGCTTGACCACTGGGTTATTCAGTGCCCTGCATGTCGTCAGTCTCCGTGTCGGACGCGGACCGTCCATACCTGTCATCGTCTGGCCATTTCGACCCAGTGATCAGGGCTGCCCGCTGCCGCTCCTGCTGTGCCAGACGCTTCATGAGCTCCCGCTCAGGCCGCTGCTCAGCTGTGATGGGCACCGATTCCTCCTGCTCCTCCAGCGGGGTGGGCTTAGCCCGTTCCCACCGGGGTTTAACGTGTCTCATGGAGTCGGCGGGAGGCTGAGGCAGCCATGGCTCCATGCGCGCCGGCTGTGGCAGCCTGTTCTGTGGGCTTTTGCCCCCCGTGGGTGACCAGCACCTCCAGCTGGGCTGCTGGGGCTGGGTGGCAGCCTCTGGGAGCACTTTGCTGCTCGATGTCACTGCAGGGGCCGTGCCCTTGTGTCCATCGGCCGGGGGCTTGGAGGCAGCTGGCCTCGCGCTGGGTCTCGGGGCAGCCGGCAGGGGCTGGGGCAGTCTGGGGGGCGCTCTGGGGCCAGGCTGGGGCTGCAGGGGGGGTGGTTGGCGCACCGGCCCCGCCACCTTCACTCTTTGCCCCAGCTGGTGGAAGCTCTGGATGGAGCTGAGCAAGTGCGCCTTCAGTTCGCTGGGGGGCAGGGCTGGCCCCTGCAGCATTTTGGCCCGCTGTTTTTTGCTCAGCAGCCTGTCCTGGGGCCGCAGCTCACAGGGATCCATGCTCCGTGGCTTCTGGGTCAGTAGTGGGCGCGGCGGGCTGGTGGTTGTCAAATGCAGGGCGTTTTGTCCCCCGTTGTCCTCTGAGCTTCTGGCTCGCTTGAGGTCCCCGTGGGGCACCCTGGTGTCCTCAGATGCCCTGTGCTTGCTGCCAACGGCTTGTTGCTTTCTGCTGCCTGAAGGCTGCCCGCTGCTCCCCAGCACTGCCCCAGCCCTGTCTGCCTTCCCCTCCTGAAGGGCCTGGGAGGGCTTTGCTGCCTGGCACACTGTCCTCTTCTTCTTGGATGGGAGGTTGTCGTGTGGAGAGGTCTCCTGCGTCTCGAGGGTGACGGCTGGTGCGGGACGCTTGCCCTGTTTGCCACCCGCCTTGCCCAGTCGGAGCTCCCCCTGGTCGGAGGCAACAGTTGGAGGCAGTGGCAAGCAGGTCAAACCCACCTGGGGCTGCCTCCCCAGCTCCTCCTCTCCCAGCTGGTCCCTGCGTGGTGGAAGAGGCTGAGGGGCAGCCGGGGGGCTGGCCAGGGGACTCAGCAGTGGGAGGCACAGGGGGCTCAGCCAGGGCCACTGCAGGGGAGCCTCCAGGGGATCCTTCTGGGGTCTCTCTGCAGGACTCTCCTGAGAAGGCTCCACGGGACCCCCTGGCAGCAGGGAGGGGAGGACTGCCGCCGCTCCACCCTGCTTCCAGTCCGTGTCCAGCAAGGGGGACATCGGCCCCCCAGCCCAGAAGGGGTCGACATCTCCCAGTGTAGACACTGACGCTCCTGCCACGGTGCAGCCGCTGTCTGCCCTTTACTCAGAGAAACGATGGAGCTTGTTGAGGTGGTGGTCAAGCCGGGGACATAAGGGACAGCAGGGACGGTGTCCTCGCTGTCCCCCAGTCCCACAACCACCTCTCCCTCTTTGGGGCAGCTGCCCTTCACCACGTACTCAGACAGGCTGGGGAGTTCGTTTGCGAAGGCCATTGAGCTGGGGCTGCCGAGGACATGGAGGACAGAGTCTCTGCCATCCGCGGTGTTGAGCCCGGAGAGCGGAGCGTTGGTGTTGGTGTCGTTGTCCTGGTACGCCAAGGCGTTGGCCAGGGTGCCTAGCCCCTGCTGGAGCATGGCTGTGGGGCAGAGTGCCTCTCCCTCGACCACGGCTGATGGCCCCAGCCCCTTCAGCTGGTGGGGCACTGACATCCCCACCAGCTCCTGCCGTCCCCACACAGAGGCAGGGTGACAGGGAGCTGCACCCCAACAGGGAGCTGCACCCCACGGGGCACCTGGTCCATGGTCAGGAGATGCCCCAGGGCCCCCACAGGCCCCGGCTTCCCCTGCTTGGTGCTGGCGGGGTCCAGCTGGTGGGTGCCAGGGTGGAGCTGGGCAGGCTCACAGGACACCGGCAGCCCCGGGACAGAGGGCAGCAGCCAGGCAGTGACCGCTGGGGGCACAGCTGGAGCCGTGAAGCTCACGCTGGGCGCCTGTGATACCACCAGCATCTGGAGAGGGATCCTCTCTGTTGGGGGAAGCAAAGAGGTGTGATGGGGTGAAATCTCAGCGGGCAGAGCGGGCTGGGGTTTTACCCGGAGGACAGGAGCACCACCAGGAGCTGCTGTACCTGCCATGGCTGGTGGTCAGAGTGGGGGTGTCTGAGGCAACAAAGCCTCTGTCCCCATGGCGACGACTCTGACGGTCCCTGCTTCCCGCAGCCTGGCGACGGTTGCATTGTTCGTGTCACAACTGGTACCTTAGATGATCGAGTCCAGCTGATCTTCCAGCTCCCGTGGGTGGAGCCCCCAGAGTTTTTCTTATTCCTTAAGCACCTGATTAGAATTGACCTGAAGGCTTTGATGATGCCGTCGTGCCTGTGGGGCTCCCACAAGGCTCCCGTAGTGCTCAGGGGGCTCGGGCACAGTCAGTCCATCTGCAACGCCGTCATTAACGAATGTGGGCAAAGGTGTCACAGGCCTGGGGTAGAGTCAGGGTGTGTGCAGCTGCCTGTCTGTGTGGCTTGCACTGAAGTTTTTCTCTTTCCGAAAATTGCAAAAAAAATGGGAATCAGAGCCTTCCCTCAGCTCAGCAGCCAAAGATGTTGTTGTGAAAATATGGTGGCTGCTACAGTAGCTATTTTCCAACTTCCCTGCATTCCCCTATGAGCAAGTGAGAGCTGATCTGGACCAGGTTAAAGGTTTCTTGATCCTGCCGGCATCTCGATCCTGATGCTGCCTGAGTTTGGCATCAGGATAATATAACCAGGACTTGATTTGACGATCAGTTGGGTTAACAGGCGTCATCAGATATTTCACAACAGCACACAGTCAGGTTGGGCACTCGGTGTTGTGTTTGAGAAAAGTGAAGAGGATGGAAGGTTTTTATTCTGAGTCCCTTTCCAGTCCGGTGAACGCATCCCTTGATATATTATATTGTGTTGGTGTGTGCAATATCTACTGCCTGCATCACCAGAGTTTGTAAGAGAAATAGTAGCAGTTGTCACGCATGTTATTTTGATTTAGGCTGGAGATTCTCCACCTGACAGGGACCTGTCCAGACAGAGGAGCTCTGTCAGGCCCGGGACTTTGTGGCTGACATTGTCCAGGCTGTCAGCGAATGGGTTAAAAAACCTTGCAGAACAAACAGGCCCGTAAAATGGGGCAGAGAGTATTGCTTCTGTCTGTTTGGATGTGAAATACAGGAATCAATCCTTTCTTTTTTGTGATGGCCAATTTCATTGTCTCTCACGTCTGGACAAGTTTACCAAGTTGAATCAGGAGATCAGTAGATTTCCCAGACAGTCAAGCCCCAAGCACGACTGCCGACTGCCGAGAGCACCGCTGCCTTTTGCCAAGGGCTCCTTCTTCCCACGAGTCAGTATCAGGAAAACTCTGCCCTGTGCCAGGAGGGGCTCTGGGGGGAAGGTAGGTGGGACAGAGCCTGGAGAAGGAAGTGCAGGGTCAGCTGTGGGTTAGACAAATGGCAAAGTGATAAACTAACCTGAAGCACATGCAAGCCTGTACACATACAGCCTGGGAGGAACTGAAGAGGGAGAAGGAACAATTCCAACTTCAGTGGGAACAATTCCCTGAAACGCACCAGGAGCCTGACCACATTCAGGTAAATGCTGCTCAGGTCGGTGCCCTGCAGGGAACTCCTGCGCACGCCCGGGCCAGCTGCGTGCCAGCAGCAATCAACCAAGGCCAAGCATAAGGTCCTACAGCTGGGTTGGGGCAATCCCTGATTTCAGTACAGGATGGGAGATGATGTGATAGAGAGCAGCCCCGAGGAGAAGGGCTTGGGGGTGCTGGCTGATGAGAAGCTCAACATGAGCCAGGGAAAGTCATGGAGCAGGTGATCTTGAGTGCGATCATGAAGCACATGCAAGAGAACCGGGTGATCAGGCCCAGTCAACACGGGTTCACAAAAGGCAGGTCTTGCCAAACTAACCTGATCGCCTTCTATGACAAAGTGACTCGGCTGCTGGATGAGGGAAAGGCTGTGGATGGATCTTCCCGGACTTCAGTAAAGCCTTTGACACAGTTTCTCCCAGCATTCTGCTTCAGAAACTGTCACCTCTGGCCTGGACAGGCGCACACTCTCCTGGGTGGAAAACTGGTTGGCTGGAGGGCCCAGAGAGTGGTGGGAGATGGAGTTAACTCCAGCCGGAGGCCAGTGACAAGTGGTGTCCCCAGGGCTCAGTGCTGGGTCCAGCCCTGTTCAGTGTCTGTATCAATGACCTGGATGAAGGCATTGAATGCACCCTTAGCAAGTTTGCGGATGACACTAAGCTGGGTGGAAGTGTTGGGATGAGGTTTAACAAGGCCAAATGCCGGGTCCTGCACTTGGGGCACAACAACCCTGTGCAGTGATACAGACTAGGAAAAGTCTGTCTAGAAAGCTGCCTGCAGGAGAGGGACCTGGGGGGGTTGGTTGACAGTGACTGAACATGAGCCAGCAGAGGCCCAGGTGGCCAAGAAGGCCAATGGCATCTTGGCTTGGATCAGACACGGCGTGACCAGCAGGTCCAGGGAGGTTCTTCTCCCTCTGGACTCAGCACTGGGGAGACCGCTCCTCGAATCCTGGGGTCAGTTCTGGGCCCCTCACCACAAGAAGGATGTTGAGGCTCTGGAGCGAGTCCAGAGAAGAGCAACAAAGCTGGTGAAGGGGCTGGAGAACAGGCCTGATGAGGAGGGCTGAGCGAGCTGGGGGTGTTTAGCCTGGAGAAGAGGAGGCTGAGGGGAGACCTCATTGCTCTCTACAACTCCCTGAAAGGAGGTTGTGGAGAGGAGGGAGCTGGGCTCTTCTCCCAAGTGACAGGGGACAGGACGAGAGGGAATGGCCTCAAGCTCCACCAGGGGAGATTTAGGCTGGACATTAGGAAAAAAATCTTCACGGAAAGGGTCATTGGGCAGTGGCAGAGTCTGCCCAAGGAGGGGGTTGACCTATCTTCCCTGGAGGCGTCTAAGGGATGGGTGGACGAGGTGGTAAGGGTCACGGTTTAGTATTTGATAGGAATGGTTTCAATCAATGATCCGATGGGTCTTTTCCAACCTGGTGATTCTATGATTCTTTGATTGCTTCAGAACCAGTGCCATTTTGTCAGCTGCTGGCAGGGAGATGGCTTTTTTCTACTCCATTTCATCATCCCTTTAAATTTAGTCTGCGTTACCCATATGAGGGCAGGGAGGGTCCTGGGGTCAGAGCACAGGCTTTTCTCTCTCCCCACAGCCTGAGGGCTGGACCCACGCTGCTGTACAGGGAGGAGGGAACTCTGCATCTCTCCAGCTGCGACATCGCCTCTCCCATTCACTCAAGGGGACACGCTGTCCCGAGAAGGCTGGCGAGGCCACCTCACTTGAGGGATGGCACAGACGTACATGTTTTTCATGGTGTCCTTAAGTAGCTCCTTCGCTACATGGGATGCTTTGTGGCTCCCAGGTGGTGTGCTGACCCCACGGTTTGGCTTGGGGCTCTGGAGAGCCATGGAGAGCCTGGCTCCATCGCCAGCCTGGTGTTGCCAGGCACATATTGCTGCTGCAGAGACAGAACAGACCCTCGCCCCTCACCTGCCTGAGGACCAACAGAGCCCCAGGAGAGCACTCCTTTGACTCCGTTCTCCTCCTCTTCTTAGTTTGTGCTTCTCGTGCTCTGCACCCAGCTCCTGGCAGCCTGGCTCCTCCTGGCCACCACTGGGACACTTGGCTGCCTCCTCCCCCTCTCAACAAATTCCTTGCTCAATGAAAACCTCCCAGCTGATCCGCAGGAACCTGCCTCGGAGAGTTGAGGCACAGCAGTGCCCTCCTGCCCAGTCCTGCTCCTCAGCAACAAGAGGGAAAGCTCTGCAGGAAAGCGGGGAAGCAAACTGCACCCGCATGAGAGAGGGGACCTGCAGCCCCCTCGCCCCCTCGCCCTGCTCGGCCCACCCTGCGAGCAGGCCCTGGGCACAGCCCGGGTGCTCCTGCACCAGGCAGATGCGCCCACGACCCAGAGAGGTTTGTTCAGCCGACACCATCGACATGAGCCTCCCCTGCAGAACTCTGCCAACGCTCAGAGGCAGCAGCTGAACACAAAGGGGGAGCGGCAGCAGGGCCCAGAGCCCGGCGGCATCAACAGCACTGGCAGCCGGTCCCAGAGCCCAGCAGCAGCGATGCCACAGGTCTGTGAGTCTGGCAGCCCTGATGCTGCGAGCAGCCCGTCCCAAAGCCCGGCAGGTCCGATGCTGCAGGTCCTCAAGCCCAGCACCACTGATGCCCCAGGCGGCAGTTCCATGACCTGCTAGGAGCGACGCAGCAGGTCCCAGAGCCCAGCAGGGACAACGCTGCAGGTCCATGACCCAGCAGGAGCGATGCCGCGGGCAGCAGGTCTGTGGCTCCCAGCAGCGCTGGCCCCGAGCCCCGGGGCAGGACAAGCCCAGCCAGGGTGTCCCCCTATCCCCCCAGGCTCTGCTGTCCCCGCACTGACCACAGGCACCGTCCTCCTCCATCCCTGCCACCCCCGGGGCCATGGGACAGGGGGAGAGGGAAGAGGAGAGTGGTGAGGGGATAGGAGACGTCGAGGGGCAAAAGGACATGGTGAAGGTGGAATGAAGATTTCAAGGGGAAGGGGTGTGGTGAGTGGCAAAAGGAGATGGCGGGGGGGGGAAGGAGATGGCGAGGAGACAAGACACGGTGAGGGAAAGGGAGATGGTGAGCATGAAAGGACATGTAAAGGGGAAGGGACACTGCAAGTGCAGAAAGGAGATGGGGAGGGGTGAAATTGCACCATGAGGGGAAAGGACATGGAGAGGGGAGAGGAGACAGCGAGTGGCAAAAGGACATGGTGAGGCAGGAAAGGAGATGGTGAGGGGGGAAAGGACACAGCCAAAGGAAAGGACACGGCAAGTGAGAAAGGACACGGCAAGTGGGAAAGGAAGATGTTGAGGAGTGAAAAGACACAGCGAGGGGAGAAGGGAGATAGAGAAGGGGAAAGGACACCACAAGGGGCAAAAGTACACAGTGAGGGGCGAAAAGAACACAGTGAGGGGCGAAAAGAACACAGTGAGGGGTGAAAAGAGGGTGGGAGAGCCAGGGAATGGGGAGGAAGGGTAGGGGAAGGGGTGGTGATGGCAGGGGGTAAAAAAAAAACTCCATTGCAACTCAAAGAGGGGGGAGGGCGGTGGGTACCAGCCCTGTCCACATGGGAGGTGGAGAGAATGAGCAACGGACAGAAGCGGGCAGGGAGCTGGAGCTCAAATCTGACGTCTCAGGCTGGCTCCCTTGGCAGGCTAGTATTGCTTCAGAACCACCGCTGGTTTTTCAGTTGCTGGCAGGCAAACGTTCTTTTCCTAGTCCATTTCACCATTCCTTTAAATTTAGTCTTTTTAGCTGTGCAAAGGTAGGAGGTGTCCTGGGGCCAGAGCACAGGGTTTTCTCTCTCCGCACAGCCTGAGGGCTGGACCCACAGTGTCCTTAAGTAGCTCTTTCTCTTTCTCTTTCTCTTTCTCTTTCTCTTTCTCTTTCTCTTTCTCTTTCTCTTTCTCTTTCTCTTTCTCTTTCTCTTTCTCTTTCTCTTTCTCTTTCTCTTTCTCTTTCTCTTTCTCTTTCTCTTTTTTCCCTTTTTCTTTTTTCTCTTTCGTTTTTATTTTTCTTTTTCTTTTAATTTTAATTTTTTTTTTATTTCTGCTATTTTTCTTGTTGCTATTTTTTTCTTCTCGTTCTTTTTCTTTTTCTCATTTGTTCTTCTTATCGTTACTTTTCTTCTTGTTATTTTTTTTCCATCTTCTTATCGTTATTTTTCTTTTTTTTCTTCTCATTATTTTTCTCCACATTCTTCTCGTTAGGTTTCTTCTTCTTCTTCTCATGATGTTTCTTCTTGTGCTCTGCACCCAGCTCCAGGCAGCCTGGCTCCTCCTGGCCACCACTGGGGCTCCTGCCTGCCTCCTCCCCCGTGAGGGACACCTAGTCCCTGTGTGTGCACCTCTTCTTTCTGGGCGGGCTGGAGGTGTCACCTTTGCCATTCACAGATGGAGAATGAGATGCTTTGTGGCTCCCAGGTGGTGTGCTGGCCCCACGGTTTGCCTTGGGGCTCTGGAGAGCTGTGGAGATCCTGGCTCCATCGGCAGCCTGGTGTTGCCAATCGCATATTGCTGCTGCTCAAACAGAACAGATCCTCACCCCTCAGCTGCCCAAGGACAGAGTCCCAGGAGAGTGCTCTTTTGACCTGCTTCTCCTCTTCTTGTTCTTTTTCTTCTTATTGTTCTTTTTCTTCTTCTCCTCCTCCTCCTCCTCCTTCTTCTTCTCCATCTCCTTCTTCTCCTTCTTCTTCTTCTTGTGCTCTGCACCCAGCTCTGGGCAGCCTGGCTCCTCCTGGCCACCACTGGGGCTCTTGCCTGCCTCCTCCCCCGTGAGGGACACCGAGTCCCCCTGTGTGCACCTCTTCTTTCTGGGCGGGCTGGAGGTGTCACCTTTGCCATTGACAGATGGAGAATGAGGGCTGCCATCTGCCTCATGGTGGCGCTTTTTCAGGGGGGAGCTGAGCACCTGAAGGGTTGATAATTTGATGACAATTTTCAGAGGAGGCTTTTCCGTATTCGGCAGGCTGAGCGCAGATGAAGCTGGGCTGAAAGACTGGAAAAGGTGCAGATATGGTGTTAAAGCCAGGTCCTGAGTGGGAGCCCCTCTTTTCCTCACCATCCCGAGATGCACGAGCACAGCACCGCACATCTGCCATCTCAGCCACAAAATCTGAATTAGAACCTGCTCTAGGGCAGCAGCTGCAAGCACACACGATGACCTGCCCCACGCCCAGAGCACACGCTGTCCCACGGGGGGCTAGGAAGGAGCGAGTGTTGCTGCAGCACGTGCTGATGGCAAAGAATCACAGAATCACAGAATAACCAGGTTGGAAGAGACCCACCGGATCACCGAGTCCAACCGTTCCTACCAAACACTAAACCATATCCCTCAGCACCTCGTCCACCCGTGCCTTAAACACCTCCAGGGAAGGTGACTCAACCACCTCCCTGGGCAGCCTGTTCCAGTGCCCAATGACCCTTTCTGTAAAGAATTTTTTCCTAACGTCTAGCCTAAACCTCCCCTGTCGGAGCTTGAGGCCATTCCCTCTTGTCCTGTCCCCTGTCACTTGGGAGAAGAGGCCAGCACCCTCCTCTCTACAACGTCCTTTCAGGTAGTTGTAGAGAGCAATGAGGTCACCCCTCAGCCTCCTCTTCTCCAGGCTAAACAACCCCAGCTCTCTCAGCCGCTCCTCATAAGGCCTGTTCTCCAGCCCTTTCACCAGCTTTGTTGCTCTTCTCTGGACTCTCTCCAGAGCCTCAATATCCTTCTTGTGGTGAGGGGCCCAGAACTGAACACAGTATTCGAGGAGCGGTCTCACCAGTGCCGAGTACAGAGGGAGGATAACCTCCCTGGACCTGCTGGTCACGCCGTTTCTGATACAAGCCAAGATGCCATTGGCCTTCTTGGCCACCTGGGCACACTGCTGGCTCATATTCAGTCGGCTGTCAACCAACACCCCCAGGTCCCTCTCCTCCAGGCAGCTTTCTAGACAGACTTCTCCCAGTCTGTAGCACTGCATAGGGTTGTTGTGCCCCAAGTGAAGGACCCGGCATTTGGCCTTGTTAAACCTCATGCCATTGGACTCTGCCCAGCGGTCCAGCCTGTTCAGATCCCTTTGCAGAGCCTCCCGACCCTCCAGCAGATCGACACTTCCACCCAGCTTAGTGTCGTCCGCAAACTTGCTAAGGGTGCATTCGATGCCTTCATCCAGGTCATTGATGAAGACATTGAACAGGGCTGGACCCAGCACTGAGCCCTGGGGAACCCCACTTGTCACTGGCCTCCAGCTGGATTTCACACCATTTACCACCACTCTCTGGGCCCGGCCATCCAACCAGTTTTCCACCCAGGAGAGTGTGCGCCTGTCCAGCCCAGAGGCTGACAGTTTCTCAAGCAGAATGCTGTGGGAAACTGTGTCAAAGGCTTTGCTGAAGTCCAGGAAGACCACATCCACAGCCTTTCCCTCATCCAGTAGCCGGGTCACTTTGTCATAGAAGGCGATCAGGTTAGTCTGGCAAGACCTGCCTTTTGTGAACCCATGTTGACTGGGCCTGATCACCCGGTTCTCTTGCATGTGCTTCATGATAGCACTCAAGATCACCTGTTCCATGACTTTCCCTGGCACTGAGGTCAGACTGACAGGCCTGTAGTTTCCTGGGTCCTCCCTGCGGCCCTTTTTGTAGATGGGCACAACATCAGCCAGCCTCCAGTCCAGTGGGACTTCCCCAGTCTTCCAGGACTGTTGGAAGATGATGGAAAGGGGTTTGGCCAGCACATCCGCCAGCTCCTTCAGTACCCTAGGGTGAATCCCGTCCGGCCCCATAGACTTGTGACTGTCCAGTCGGGCTAGCAAGGCTCTGACCACCTCCTCTTGGATCACGGGAGCCTCATTATGCTCCTCTAGCTCCTGGGTTTGTACACAGGCGGAACGACCCTCCTTACGACTAAAGACTGAGGCAAAGAAGGCATTAAGTACCTCAGCCTTTTCCTCATCCCCTGTTACTGTTGTCCCTTCTGTGTCCAATAGGGACTGTATGGTCTCCCTAGTCCGCCTTTTATTATTTATATATTTGTAGAAAGATTTTTTGTTATCTTTCACTGACTTGGCCAATCCAATTTCTAGCTGAGCCTTAGCCCTTCTGATTTTTTCCCTACACAATCTCACTTCCCTCCTGTAGTCCACCCAAGAGGCCTGTCCCTTCTTCCAGAGGCCATAAACATTTCTTTTCTTCTTGATATCCCTCAAGATCTCTCTATTCAACCAAGCTGGCTTTCTCCCCTGCCGGCTTTTTTTCCGGACCACGGGGATGGCTTTCTCCTGAGCTGCTAGGACCACCCCTTTGAAGAGCTCCCAGCCCTCCTGGGCTCCCTTGCCCTTGAGTACTGTCTCCCATGAGACTTCACCAACCAGCCTGCTGAAGAGTTACAAAGGTTACAAAGGAAAACCCAGAGCAAGACCTAAACCGGGCTGGTGCCTCCTGATCCCAGGGGACACTGGTACATGGTGAGGGCCTGCAAAGCTGCCTCCCACCCTGTGCTAACAAATACAGCGCCCTGCTTCTGGGATCCAGAGCGAGCCCTGCCAGCCCCAGAGAACAGGAGAGGCGGCTGCCGAGATCACTCCTCGAGCCAGCTGCCGTGCCAGGCAGTTGCTTCATGGAGTATCTGAAGACCGCTACTGGCCCCGCTGCCTGGGAGCAACTGGCACCGCTTACCTCAACTTGCCAGAAGGCTGGGCAGTGGAGTCAGCATGGGTGGTGTCCGTGGGCTGGATCTGCTCGGGAAGCTGTGGGTGAGGTTCTGTGTAGTGGTCACCTCTGCTCGCCACCTGTGGAGTTCTGCCCTGTAGTTATGGACAGGAATAAAAATCTGGTGGTCTAAAAAAAGAGGATTCCATGACCCAAGGGGAGAAAATCGAAAAGGGGACCCCAGAGAAAGGGGACAGACAGACTGGGTGAGGGAAGCAGGGGGTGGCAGAAGAATCAGAGGGTGCCAACTGAAGACCGGGCAGAAAGTCAGACTCACCTTTTTTGCAGAGAGTGCCAGCTTCTTTGCTAGTGGTGGTGATGTGGAGCTGCTCCCCTCCACAGCGCCACCGGTCAACAGGGACCTCTTCAATTTAGCCAGCCTGGAGCCTTCTGGAGCAGGTGGCTTGACTCCAGGCACAGCAGGGAGGTGCTGTCTGGGCTCCTGCAGCACCTTGGAGGAGGTGGGAAGCTTTGGTCCTGTGCTGACTCTTCTACGGGGCACAGAGACCCCAATCTCCTCCAGCCCAGACAGCTTCTTTGCTGCCTGCGTCTCTGGTTTCTAGACAAAGGGAGAGACAGAAGTTCAGTGAGGAAAGAATTCCAGGGGCCCGGGTCACCCAGGAACCCTTGGCTCAGCAGGATCCCCCCTGCAAACAGTCCTCCCTTGCACTCACCTTCCTCCAAAGCTGCAGCCCCTGCCCTGGCTAAGTGGACAGAAGGGCAGTGGCTCCCAAGAAGGGACCTTCAGGACTCACCTGCCCCATCACTGGTTTGCAGGGCAGGATGGACACAGCCTCATCAACGGGTCCCTCAAAGCTCGTGCTGGTGCTGGGTGTTCTGGTGAAGGCAGAGAAGCGCATGTGTTAATTGCGAGGGGAGCGCCTGCAACGCTCTCGTCAGAGATGAAAAAAAGAAACAGAAGCGAAGCTCCAAGGAGGGGAGATGCTCTTAAGCTACAGCTTTTGATCCACAAAAGGCTGGGCCTCTCCCTGCCTCCCTGCTCTGAGCCAGCTCCGTCCCACACCCTGGCTCATGCTACCAGCCCTGTCCCAAATGCCAAAAGCAGTGGGCAGAGGGGCTGGGAGACACAGCCTGTTCTCACCTCAAGTAGAAGAGCAGGTAGGCCTGCTGTTTCAGGACCACCTTGACATTGGTGAGGCGGACTACGAAATCGTTCATTTTATACCACTGCCCATCGCTGGCCTGCAGAAGAAGAGAGAACAGGGTTGGGCTGCATCCGAGGACCTTCCTGGCCTAAAGAGCAGCGGGAACAGCGCCCAGTGGCAGAGCTCCGCTCCACAAAACCCACAGGCAGCCCAGGGGTGCAGAAGACCCCCATGACCTGCAGCGGAGCAGAGCCTGAACACCCCATCCAGTGCTCCATATCTGCTGAACGCCCTCCTTCCTGCGCACTACAGGGACCCACGAGGACCCAGCAGCACCCAGCCCTGAGCACGTGCCAAGAGAACACACTGAGCTCACCTTCACTTAGCAGTAGTAGTGCCCTGAGTGGCTGCTGAACCCAGAGTGCACCAGCACGGCGTAGAGCTCATACTTTATAGGGTCCCCTTCGTTCTCTGACATGTAAGGTCGGATGTCCAAGAACTCAGGGTATGTCATGTCCTGTGGAGAGATGATGTCTCAGAAGCCTGCACAGCAGACTGCTTTCTTGCTGGAGCAAGAGCTCAGCTGTTCTCTGAGTCTCATGTCTTGAGAGAGGAGGACATGCTCTCCCCAGGCAGAGGTCACGGTGAGCAAGACGCGAGGATGAGCTGAACTCCCACTGCACGGCTGGAGAAGGGCTGCAGCATGGCTCACACCGTGCACCTCCCACCCTGCTCTGGGCAGCAGGGCCTCAGGCCAGGGTACAGCCCTAGCTCTGGAGTGCCAGGTACTCACCTTTGTGATTTTGCCTCCCGTGAAGATGGAAAAGCGCTTCAGCGAGAGTGTGAGAACATTGGAGGCTCGGTGGATGCTTAAGCATTTGATCACTGGCACTTTGGTCTTGCACCTGCACAGGAAGAGCTCGAGCTATTCAAGGTCTTCCACCACAGATGGAACTGTGATTGCAAGGTGATTGCCAGCCCTGGCCAAGTGGCTCCATTGCAGCCTTCCACGGCCACAAACCTCCAGGTTCAGCCACGGAGCAGGTAGAGATCCCTCCCTGCTTCCCCCCGTCACACCCGCGGGCCCCTTCCTGCCACAGGCCCACACACTCACTTGTCACACAGGTACGCGTTCTCCTCGCACAGCGTCTCTGGCCTCACAAACAAGTTCAGCGCCTGCTGGATGCTTTCAACTTCCTGCAAGGACAGAGGAGAGGTCAGGGCACAAGTGGCTTGTTCACGCAACAGCCTGGCTCCCTTCTGGCCCCAAGGGACAACACACAGTATGAGGCAGCACAACAACAGAATCTGCTTCCCTGTCGCCTGCACTGGGACTTGACAGCAGGTTAGGGAACCTTGAGGCAGTAACCGTGCAGTTGCATGAACAGCCCCTCCGTGTGCCGAGCTCCTCCCCATCCCAACCCTGCCACAGTACCTCAATCTCCACCACCAGGTCCAGGAAGGGTTCGTAGGCGTCGGAGGCCAAACTGCACGCTTTGCACTTCACTGCAAAAGAAAAAGCCATGAGCACACCCTGACACAACGCCAGCACCCACCACCATCCCAGCACAGCGCAGGCAGTGCAGGATTCCCCCTCGCTGCCTTTGGGCACAAGATTCACGACCTGGCAAGGAGGAAGGCTGGCAATTCCATGTGTGTAGGGACAGCAAGAGTTGCCAGATAGCTGGCAACACGGGCTCCTTTGCTGGTGGCAATGAGCTGGGGACCCACAGCCAACAGCTTTTTCCATCTCCACAGCAGGCATCGTGGCCCGCAGGGATTGCAGGATGGACCAGCTGCAGCTCCAGATAATTTACACATAGTAATTTTCCCAAAAGATTTTTCCTGCAAGGCTCTCAGGGAAGCAGCAGCCCCGAGAGCGACAGACCCTGGCAGCCAGCACTCACCACGGGACCGCAGGTAACCACCAAAGATCTGGTGAACCAGCGTTGCGGTCTCGGTCTGGTGATCCAACCTAGAGACAGCAGCACAGGATCTCACACCGCCCCTCCGCAACAGCCACCCCACGGGCCACCGCTGTGTCCTCAGGACACCTCCCCTGTGTGCTCTGGAGCAGGGCAGTCACAGCCTCCCTCACTCTGCTCCCCGGTGGCAGAGCTCACGAGGTGGCACCAGGCTGCTCCAAGCAGCAGAAACCCCTGCCTGGAGCTCTGGGCTGGGCACTGCAGGCAAAGGCAACACAGCTTCCCGGGACAGAGGGCCCTGGGAAGGCCTCTCACCCGCAGCCACAGAGACGAGGCTCAGCTTGGAAGCACACTTGCATTCCTCGGCTACTAGGACAGGATCCAAACCCACCGCACCCTTTGGATTTGGGGAGAGGAGCACAGCTATGCTGGGGCAGAGAGAGTAGCCCGCAGCCGTGTCACCGTGGTGCAGAGCTGGGCCCCGGCGTCACAGCACCTCCCTCCAAGCCACCCTGGGGGACACGTTTTCTCCACAGTCCCCTCCCACAGGCACACGGGACCCATGAGGGGACAGCAGAGAAGAGCGGCAAGGGCTGTCAGAGGCCCCACGTACTGGGTACAGCCGTTCAGGCAGGCCCTCTGCATGGCATCGACGACGAAACGCAGGAACTCATGCGCATCCTCCTGGCGGCCAAAGCGGATGTGCTGGGCAATCTCTGCAGGAGAGGGACGAATCAGTCCCAGCACACGCTGCGACACATGCAGCCCTTCCCTCCCTCGGGGCAGGGAATCTGGGGCTTGAGCCCCCTCAACCCAAACCAGATGTCAGACTTGGGCTGGCCACGGGGGAAGCCCCACACAACCCCTGGCAGGCTCCAAGAGTCAGCTCCAAAGAGCAGTCTGCCAAGATCTGTCCCGATCTCAAAGGATCTGCTCCTGCATCGGTCGCTGTTGCCCCGCATGGCTATGAAAGGGGAGCACGGCTATCCTTACTCTTGATGTCTCTGATGAAGGACATGGGCTGTATTATGCTGCCGCTGCCACCGAAAACCTGGATTACGTGGTTCTCCATAGCACACAGCATGCAGAACTCGCCTCGCTGGCCTGGAGCGGGAGAGAAGATGTTGGGGACAAAGCCAGGAGAGATGGAGGCAGTCAACGGGACAGGTGATCTCTGGTCCGGTACAGCTCAGCCACGCTCGGTTTTTCCAAGGAGCTTTGTGGTGCGGCGCCGCTCTGGGGCATCCTGGGTACGCAGGGAGCAGCACATGCCGCCCCCAGCTGACGCAGCCCAAGTCACAGCATCAGCTGCTGCAACATCCCAGGTGGGACAGCATCCACGTGGACGGAAAACAGATCACAGGGCAAATCCCACCAGAGCCCTAAGGACAGGGCTGGAGCCCCGCAGGCTCCCCTTGGTCACAGCTCAGAGCAGCGTCCACCAGGACTCCCTTGCAAAGTCCCCCAGAAGCAGCAGCGCCTGCCCATGCGCCGTCTTCTGCCCTGGCTTCACACAGTCCCCACGGACAGAGACTGCTCAGCCCCCACGAAGCCAGCAGACCCCATTGGACCAGTCTTAGTCCTGGTTATGCCCAGCAGAGTCAGAGCCCTCCCAGACACAAGGATGCTGAGCTTGGGAACGCTGCTGTTGCTGGGAAAAGCCAGATGGACACAGGAATGACCTCTTGATGGAGAAACGAGGCAGGAGGGAGCAGAGAAGGTGCATCCTGACACCCGCACACCCTTGCCAGAGCCAGGCCGCCCCACTCACAGGTTCGGCTGTGCTCTCCGGAGAGCAGGTAGTTGGCGAGTGGAGGCGTGTAGGTAAGGCACTGCACGGTGGAATTGAGGAAGCAGATGTTCCCTAGGTTTTGCAGCCCAGCGCCGATCCGGTGGATCTGCTGCCACTTCAGGGACAGGCGCTCCACGGGGAAAAGAACCTTCTGGGGCACGGGGATCCCATCCCCTTGCATCCCTGGGACATGGCTGCTTCCTGCAGGGAGAGAAGGGTGGTGAGAGTCGGTCGAGGTGTGGGGTACAGACAGGGCTCCCCTCACCCTCTCTACATACGTCACTCGGCAGGCACTGCCTGCTCACGGCTGTCACCAGCCTCCTGGAAGGGGTCGAGCGGCTCGTCCTTGTCCTGGAGAGGGTTCAGCTGCTCAGAGGCGCGGTACTCGGCAGGCTCAGGCTCCATCTCCTTCTGCTGGGGCTCCTGGAACTGGGTGGCAGGCATCTGGTGCAGCTCTTTTCCGTCATCACCGTCTTCCTGCTTGTCCCTGATGGCCACGGTGCTGCCTGGCGGCTGCGATGAACAGAGGGATCGGTGGAGCTGGTGGGGAGGGCACGAGCGTGTGCCGGGGCCCCGCACTGCATCCCATTGCCACAGCAACAGCCCCAAGCCCTCGCCCCCCTGCGGCCTCCGGAGGCCCCAACCGGTCCCCTCCCTAAGCACCGACCCCCTCCCGCCCCCTCCCACCGCTGCCGTCATTGAGCTGCTCTTGGCCGGCCCGTCTTGCCCTGCTACGCTCACCGATCCGCGTTGCTGCCACTTTGTGCACGTGTCACCGCCCTGCACGGGAGCCCCACGGCACCGGGTGCGCCCCCGGGCCCCGCACTCCTCCTCCCAGGGCGGAACGGAGGGAGAAACGAGGGCAGAGCCTCCTCGCTCCTCCTGTAGGGGTGGAACAGTGGCGGGACGAGGGGTGAGAGGGGCCGGCATCGCGCTCTGGCCCTCGGGTACAGCCAGGGCAGAGCCTCCTCGATCTGCCTCCCGGGGCAGAACCGGAACAGAGCCCTGGTGGCTTCGCACTCCCCGGCCGAGGGGGGAACACGGGGCTGAAAGAGGGAGGGACAAGGGAGGGACCAGGGGTGAATGAGGGAGGAACGAGGGGAGAACAAGGGAGGGAGAAGGGAGGAACGAGGGAGGGACGAGGGGTGAAAGGGGGTGAACTTGTGAGGGACAAGGATGAAACGCGGGAGGAACAAGGGAGGGACAAGGGAGGAACGAGGGAGCAACTAGGGAGGAACGAGAGAGGAACGAGGGAGGAATGAGGGAGGAATGAGAGAGGGACAAGGGGTGGACAAGGTACGAATGAGGGAGGAACGAGGGGTGAATGAGGGAGGCACAAGGGAGGGACAAGGGAGGGATGAGGGATGAAAGAGGGGTGAACGTGTGAGGGACAAGGGAGGAACAAGGGAGGAATGAGGGAGGAATGAGGGAGGAATGAGGGAGGGACGAGGGAGGGACGAGGAAGGGACGAGGGGGGAACGAGGGGGGGATGGGGGTGAATGAGAGAGGAGGGAGGAATGAGGGGTTAATGAGGGAGGGGTGAGGGAGGAACAAGGGCAGAGCCTCCTCGCTCCTCCTCTCGGGAGGGATACAGAGAGAAGTCTCCCTGCTCTTCTTTCTGGGATGGAGACAGAGGGCAGGGCCCCCGCCCCTCCTCGCTCCTCCTCTGGGGCGGAGCGAAGGCGGGAGCTGCGGGACCTCTGCACTGCTCCTTTCGGAGTGGAATGAAGGTTAAATCACAACTCTTTTGCGTGCGCTGCGCAAAACCACAAAGGGCTGGGCGAGAGCAGGAGCTCAGCCGTCCAGCCGCTCCACCTGCCAAGGCGGAGTGAGAGCCGGGACAGCGACCCCATTGCCAGGACAGTGGGGGGCGGGGCCGCGCCTGCCCATTGGCTGGGAGGGCAGAGGGGGCGGGTCTGGGTGATGAGGCTGCTGTTCCCATTGGCTGGGAGGGCAGAGGGGGCGGGTCTGGATGCCGAGGCCGCTGTTCCCATTGGCTGGGAGGGCAGAGGGGGCAGGTCTGGATGCCGAGGCCGCTGTTCCCATTGGCTGAGCCGCTGAGGGGCGGGGCCGTTGAAGCAGTTGGGGGTTCGAGTCCCCGTGGTGGCTCCTGGCACGTGGGATCCGTTAAGCCCCAGCAGGGGGGACCCAGTGCTGTGAATCCCCGCGGTGGCCCTGGCAGCCCAGTCCCCTTCAGCCCCGTGGCAGTGGGGAGCTGGTCCCAATGAAGCCCCGTGGCCGGCTGGCCAGTCCCTATGAAGCCCCATGGTGGGGGCACTGGGACCCTGTTAGGCCTCGCGGTGGCCCTGGCAGCCTGGTCCCTGTTAAGGCCCATGGCAGAGGGGGGTCTCATCCCCACTAAGCCCCACAGCGGGGGGAGTCAGTCCCCACTAAGCCCCGTGGTGGCCCTGGTAGCCCAGTCCCCGGTAAACCCCCCGGCTGCCACTGCTCTCTCCGCTTGTTCTCTCCCCTCCGTCCCTGCCCCATGTTTACACCCGCACCAGGTCTCCCTCCTGCAGGGAACCCCTGGGGCTCCAGCATGGATGAGGAGATGGAGATTACAGCAGGGGGACCGCACAGCCAGAAAACACGGGGCAAAACAAGGGGAAATATTAAACTGAGAGACAGGCAGAGGCAGGAGCAGTGGCACACGTGATAGAACCACACAGAAAGAGAATGAGAGGTGGATCTGGGACTAATTAGAGTTTCAGGAGGGGGTTCCTTTTCTTTCTTTTACATTTTTCTCTTTAATAAAATTTCGCAGACTCGTCCGGTATGACATTAAGATTTAGATTAATTCCTTTGTTGTCATCACCTACTGAAAAAACAGGTTTTTGGCAAAAGAAAGGAAAACCCCAATAGATCGGTTATTTGAAAATAATCTTAAAAATGGGAGTCTACTCATTTTATCTGAGTAACAATATGGAACTGTTGAGGTTTTTTTCTGAAGGAAGAGCTCTATTAAAGGGTCTGATCTCAGCACTTAATTCTGTGCATGTTATTTACCGGTGCTTTAGCTTAGTCTTATCTTAGTCTTAGTGTCTTATCCTCAATCACGTTTTTTATGTGACCCAAAAAGGCCAATACAAAAAATCCTCGATGGATCAAGATGGGTGACAGGGCTTTAAGCCAGGCTTGGGGGGCTCGGATTAGGGGGGTCCAGGCGAGCCGAGGGGCTCAGGCCAGGCAGGTGTCAGTGAGCAGAGGGGTACGTGAGGGCAGAGAGAGGTGCCGAGCTGGGCCCTCAGCCCGTGGCTCTCTGAGGTGCTGGGGCAACCTGATCCAGCGGGAGGTGTTCCTGCCCGTAACAGGCAGTTGGAACTGGATGGGCTTTGAATTCCCTAACAGCCCAAGTAATTCTATGATTTTATGATTTTGGAGTTGTCCTGTGCAGTTACAGGAGTTGGGCTCCATGACCCTTGTGGGTCCCTTCCAGCTGAGGACATGCTCTCATTCCGTACTTCACCGTGGGCAGAGATACTGGTGCCAAAGTCCTGCTGTCCTTCTCCCTGCCAGGAGTCCAGCAAGGTGAGAGAGACCTCCATCATCCTCTTCAGAGACCAGATGAAGAGTGTGACACGCAGGAACAAGAAGCAGATGAAGAAAAATGTGTGAATGGCCCTACTCCCACTCTTCTTTCATTTGAACGACCAAACAGAGAGGGTGGCAGAGGTATGGAGGGAAGAGATTCCAAGACATTTGGGCCAGGGCACGTCCCAGCTTCCTAAGGCCACCAGAACAAAGCCAATAGGAAGGGGACACATGGTTGTGGTGTCATCTCCCAGTTTCTACTGCTCCACAGGCATCCAAGGAAGCGCTCCTTGCTGCAGCAGAGTTGCTCAGATGGGCGCAGCTTAAACATCTCGTCCAGATGCAGCACATGTGGAGTGTTGCAGAATGGTTGGTGAGGACATCCCCAGAGCTTCCCCACCTGTCTGGGGTGTGGGTCTCGCCTGCCGTGCTCCAGCCTGGAGCCCACAGCCCCCTAATCCAGAGGGAGGTATCCGTGCCCACGGCAGGGGCGTGGAACTGGATGGGATTGGAGGTCCCTTCCAGCCCAAGCCATTCCAGGATTCCATTCCCATACCCTTCGTCTCTCTCCAGCTGGTGCAGGGCAGGAGTAAGGCTGAGGAATACTTTGATCAGAGCGTGCCATTCCTGAAGGAAGCTCAGAAAGACTTGCGCTTGGCAGCCGTGAGGTTCATTGGTGAGCAACCATCCCCGGGTCCCTCTGTTGGGACACCCTGGCCCCAGTTCCCACCATGGCACTGGGGATCAAGCGTATCTGACGGAGCTCTGGGCTTGCTGCGCGATGCCCGAGGGACCAAAGCCCTGAGAAGATGTCAAAGATCTGCTGCGGTGAGGAGGGGCGGGATTGGCTAAGGCCAGGCTGGTGGTTCAGGAGATGGTGACTGAGCAGGGAGCTGCCTGGCCTGGTCCTGCTCTAGGAAACCTGCCTGGGGCAGCTGGGGCATTCCCGCACAGCAGCCCTCTCCTGGCCGGGGCTGGTGGGGTTGGGAGGGGATGCTCGGGGGTCTCTGTAGACACAGGGCTTCATCTCAGCTCTGTTTGTTTCCACCAGAGTCCTTGAGCCCTTGAGAAGACAGCAACATCGCCGTCCGTTCCCTGGCTGCACAGACCATCCTCATCGTGAGCCGTCCAAGGCAGCAGCCAAGAGTGAGGCGCATTCTGCGAGCGCTGCGCTTCTGGGGCCTCTGAGCCAGGCAGAGGCGCTGGAGGTGCCTGCAGGGAAAGAGGTCATGGAATCATAGAATCCTGGAATCCTTGAAGACCTCTAAGCTCATCTTGTACAACCATCAGCCCCATGCACTGTGACAACTAAACCACATCCTGAGGCACCACCTCTGTGTGGCACGGTGGTGTGTCAAGGGTTGGACTGGATGCTCTTAGAGGTCTTTTCCAACCTTAACGATTCCATGATCCCATGATCTACACGCTGTCTGAACACCTCCAGGTATGGGGACTCCAGCACCTCCCTGGGCAGCCTCTGCTTGTGCTTCTTCATTCTTTCAATAAAGAAATTGTTCCCTGTATCCAGCCTAATCCTCCCTTGGCGCAACTTGAGGCCATTTCCTCTCCTCCTGGCCCTTCTTACTTGGGAGAAGAGACCAGCACCCGCCTCAACACAGCCTCCCTTCTGGAAGCTGCAGAGAGCGATGAGGTCTCCCCTCACCCACCCCTCCTCCAGGCTAAAGAGCTCCAGGTCCCAAAGCTGCTCCCCGAACCCTGGGGCTCCAGCCCCTTCCCCAGCTCCATTCCCTTCTCCAGACACACTCCAGCCCCTCCACATCCTTCTTGGAGTGAGGGGCCCAGCACTGGACAGGGTGGGGGCTCTTCCCGAGGGAATTGCTGCTGCCCAGCTCCCAGGGGTGGCACGAGGCTGGGTTTGGGATGAGGGGGGCTCTTTCCCGAGGGTGTGGGGGGATCCACCCACCTGTGTGGGGCCCCCAAACCCTCAAGGAACCCCAAAAGATCCACCCAAACACTCAGGAGACCCCAAACCCTCAGGGCACCCCAAAAGATCCACCTAACCCCCCCCAAACCCTCTACGGACCCCAAAAACTCCACCTCAGCCCCCCTAAAGCCTCAGGGGACCCCAAAAACTCCACCCTAACCCCCCAAGGCCTCACAAGACCCCAAAACCCACCTCAAGCCCCACCCAAACCCTCAAGGGACCTCAAAAGCTCCACCTCAGACCCCTCAAATCCCCTCAGTCACTAGGTTTGGGGGGTCCCCAAGATTTAGGGGGACCCCAAAGGTTTGGGGGGGGCCAGGCATCAGGCTGGGAGAAGCTTGATGGGATCCAAGGGATTTAATGGGAATTCCCAGGGTTTTTGTGGGAAGGGGGGACCCCAAAGTTTTTGGGGTGTCATTGAGGGTTTTGGGGTGACCTCAAGGGTCTCAGGAGTCATCGTCGCAGATGTCAAGGAAGACATCAAAGGTCTCGCTGTTGCCATTCCCATCAGGGCTGAGATCGTATTTGAGGAAGGAGCCATCGCCGCACACGGCTGTGGGGATTTGGGGTTTTGGGGGAATTTTAGGGTGCAGAGAGGGGTTTATAGGGTTCAGGGTTGAGGTTTTGGGGTTCAAGGGTAGATTTTGGTGTGTAGGGGTAGATTTTGGGGTGCAAGGAGTGGATTCTGGAGGTTCAGTGTTGGGATTTTGGGGTTCAGGGTAAGGGGTTTGGGGTGCAGGGGGGATTTCAGGGTGCAGAGGGTGGATTTCGGGCTTTGGAGTTGGAGTTTTAGAGATCAGGGCGGATTATGGGGTTCAAGATTGGGGTTTGGGGGTTCAAGGATTTATTCTGGGGTGTAGGGGTGGATTTAGGGGTGCAAGGATTGGATTATGAGCTTCAGGATTGTAATTTGGGGTTCATGGGGGATTTTGGGGTTCAAGGAGGGGATTTGGGGCTTAAGATTGGGGTTTGGGGGTTTATGTGTGGATTTGGGGGTTCAGGGAATAGATTATGAGCTTCAGGATTTGAGTTTGTGGTTCAAGGGGATTTATGGGTGCAAGGAGTGGATTATGGGGTTCAGGACTGGAGTTAGGGGTTCATGGAGGATTTTGGGTTGCAGGGACTGGATTATGAGGTTCAGGATTGGGATTTTGGGGTTCAGGGGGATTTTGGGGTGCAGGGGGTAGATTTGGGGGTTCAGAATTGGGGTTTTGGGTTCAAAGGTGGATTTTGGGGTGTAGGGGTGGATTTAGGAGTGCAAGGAGTGGATTAAGGGGGTTTAGGATTGAGGTTTTGCAGTGCAAGCAGTGGATTTTGAGGTGTAGGTGTGGATTTTGGGGGTGCAGGGAGTGGATTATTGGTTTCAGAACTAGACATTGAGGTTCATGGGGGGATTTTGGGGTGCAAGGAGTGGATTATGGGGTTCAGGATTGGGGTTTGTGTTCAAAGTTGCATTTTAGGGTGTAGGGGTGGATTACAGGGTTCAGGATTGGGGTTTGGGGGCTCAGGGGTGGATTTGGGGGTTTTGTTGTGGATTTTGCAGTTCAGGAAGTGGATTATGAGCTTCATGATTGCAGCTTGGGGTTCAAGGTTGTTTAGGGGTGCAAGGAGTGGATTATGGCGTTCAGGGTCAGGGTTTTAGGGTGCAGGGGTGGATTTGGGGTGCAAGAGGTGGATTTGGGACTTTGGGTTTGAGGTTTTGGGGTTTAAGGGTGGATTTTGGGGTGTAGGGGTGGATTTAGGGGTGCAAGGAGTGGATTACAAGCTTCAGGATTGGAATTTGGAGTTCATGGTGGGATTTTGGGGTACAAGGAGGGGATTATGGGTTCAGGATTGGGGTTTTGGGGTTCATAGGGGAGAAGAGGAAGCTGAGGGGAGACCTCATTGCTCTACAACTACCTGAAAGGAGGTTGTGGAGAGGAGGGAGCTGGGCTCTTCTCCCAAGTGACAGGGGATGGGATGAGAGGGAATGGCCTCAAGCTCCACCAGGGGAGCTTTAGGCTGAACATTAGGAAAAAAAAAATCATGGAAAGGGTGATTGGTCCCTGGCAGAGGCTGCCCAGGGAGGGGGTTGAGTCCCCTTCCCTGGAGGGGTTTAAGGGATGGGTGGATGAGGTGCTGAGGGACATGGGTTAGTGATTGATGGGAATGGTTGGACTCGATGATCCGGTGGGTCTCTTCCAACCTGGTGATTCTATGAATAGCCGTGAATTGGTGGGTGACGTGATCAAGAGCAGCCCTGCGGAGAAAGACTTGGGGTGCTGATTGATGAGAAGCTCAACATGAGCCGGCAGTGCGTGCTCACAGCCCAGAAGGCAAATCGTGTCCTGGGCTGCATCCAAAGCAGCGTGGCCAGCAGGGCGAGGGAGGGGATTCTGCTCCTCTACTCCCCTCTTGTGAGACCCCACCTGGAGTCCTGTGTCCAGCTCTGGAGCTTACAATGTAAGAAGGACGTGGAAGTCTTGGAGGAGGTCCAGAAGAGGCCACGAAGATCATCAGAGGTCTGGAGCATCTCCCCTATCAGGAGAGACTGAGAGAGTTGGGATTGTTCAGCCTGGAGAAGAGGAGACTGAGGAGAACTTAGAGCAGCCTTCCAGTCCCTGAAGGGGCTATGGCAGAGATGCAGAAGGACTTTTTCCAAGGCCACGGACTGACAGGATGAGGGGAAAGGGCTGTAAATGGAAAGGGGAAAGATTTAGATTAGGCATTAGGAAGAAATTCTTCATGGTGAGGGTGGGGAGGCCCTGACCCAGGTTGCTGCCCCGTCCCTGGAGGTGTTCAGCCCAGGTTGGATGGGGCTTTGAGCAGCCTGGTCCAGCGAGAGGTGTCCCTGCCCATGGCAGGGGGCTGGAACTGGAAGATCTTTAAGGACCCTTGCAACCCAAACCACTCCTATGATTCTGCAGTTGCTTCCGGATCCCTTCACCCCATAGCAGGCCGGGTGCTGGAGTCCATCATCCCAAAGGAGGCTGGGAGCTTGCACCTTCACCCCATGTTATGCTGGGAGCTGGAGTCTTGAACTCCACGGCATCCTTCCCCTTTCCCTTGAGGAGCTCTGCTGCCCTCACCTGGTTCCTCTCCAGCACTGAGTTCAGCTTTGGCTGCACGTTTGACTAACTCCTGGGGCTCCAGCTGAGCGTCCTTCTCCCCTCCAGCCCAGGGGACACTGGGACAAGGAAGTCTCCAGGACAGGGAAGGACAGAGTTGCGCAGGAGAGTCCTCATAACCGTGACAGTCACTGGGGCTGCAAGGACAAACTGCACACTTGCCAGTACCAGCCAGGAAAGAAATGGAGCAAAAAACCCCAACAATCAACAGCTGCTGCTCAGGAAGGGTGTTCTGAGCTCTGGTGCCTTGAAGGGTATTTTCTGAGGGCCAGCAAGGACCCTTTGTGGCCATCGCAAGGGAGTTCAGGGAAGTAAGGGAACCCCTGCATAAGTGGCAAGGGCATTTCTCCACAGCAGGAGGGAGAGAAAACTTTCTCATTCAGACAGATCAGTCGGGTGGGCTGAGATTTGAGGAGCATCTCAAGAGAAGAGGCACAGCCACATGGCAGCCACAGACCCAGACCCAGGAGGGCGTTACAACAGATACCAAACTTCTACAATTTTCCCACCATAGCAGTCAAAAGAGATGAAAACCTGCAGAGTTCACAACAGATTCCCATGTGGCATTTGCAAAGCTTGCGCACTCATGAAGGAGAACCCAGCACAATCCATTAAAGGAATTGATAGCATCATAGAATGGTCACTGTTGGAGACAAAGAGTTCTCTTCCACTGGAGATCCTTAGGTCTGCTAAAGAGTTTTCAAGGTACTGTATTTCTGGGAATTTGTGAGAAAAAGCCCCCCCTTTGCACACTGGAGCAGTGGGTCCATGTGAACCTCATGGGGTTCCACAGGGCAGAGGGAAGGGTCCTGCAGCTGGGTTGGGGAGATCCTGGGGTTGTTCAGGCTTGAGAAGACAAGGCTCCAGGGAGAGCCAATTGCAGTCATTCAATATCTGAAAGGGCTTTTTATGACAAAGATGCTGAGACACTCTATCAGGTTTCCCAGAGAAGCTGTGGATGCCCCATCACTGGTAGTGTTCAAGGTCAGGTTGGATGGGGCTTTGAGAACCTGATCGAGTAGAAGGTGTTACTGCCCATGGCAGGGGGATTTGGACCAGAAGGGTGTTTGAGGCCCCTTCCAACCCCAACCATGGTTCTGGCCGTGGCCTCTGTCATGTCACCCTCTGTGATGCTGCCCTGTGTCCTAGGAGACCTCTCTGCTGTCCAGGACAAGCACCCTCTGGACTCACTCTCCAGGAGGATCTGGAGGAGACAGGTGGTCTCTCCGCTGGGAGCTGCCTGCATCTCTGTGTGTGAAAAACAAAGCAGCTGCGGTTCAGCCGTCACAGTGCCCGGTGCCAGTTCTGCCAGAGAGGAAACTCTGCCCCACGGGCAGGGTAGGTCAGGTCTGTCCGTGCCTGCTTCTGTGCAGTCATTGCTCAGCCTTTGATCTCCATGACTGCATCTCCAGCTCTTGAGGCTTCTATCAGCTCCTGCTCTGGTGCCTCCTAAGAGGTGGAGCCTGTTCTCCTGGTTATTTTCCTCATGGGAGATGTTCCCAGCTCCCGGTGGTCCCATTTTGGTTTAACTGTGCCAGCCTTGCCCCGTGCTCCTTCACCCCGATTGCATTTGTTTCCCGAGTGCTGCATCGCTGACTCCAGGCTGTGCAGGGAGACATCCTGGTCCTTCCTCTGAAGCTCCGTTCCAATTTAGCTGCCTGTGTGTTTGCTCTGTGATCTTTCAGCATGGTCCTTAATTCCAGTCTGGATTTCCACAACTTTTTGGGTTTTGCAGTGTAAGAGGAGGCGGGGACCAGCAGCACGGTTGGGTCTGTCCCTGCAGAGCACAGGAGATCAGATTCTTGGGAGTTCTCCTGGTGTGTCCTCTGGTGGAGCCTTGAAGAAGCTGGTCCCCAGTATGGACCTTCCTGGGTGTAGGGAGCCCTGAAAATGTGGAACTAGTGCTTGCCAAAGTCTCATCTCGCATGTTGAGAGGGAATTCTCTGGCTTCCCTGGGAACCTCGTGCTGCAAACAAGCCTGAATTAGAAGGATGTGTCCCCTGAGGGTTGCTTGTCCTGGCTGGAGAAACAGGGAGACTTCAAGCAGCACGGGGAACCCGATGAAACCCAGGAGATGAAGCTGACTTTCCTTGCTGTTTTCTTTGTTTTTTCCTTTGGAAGGTAGGCAAGTGTGTGCATTCCTTCTTGTCCTCATCTGCCTGGTGCTTGCCAGGAGTTTCCCATCAATGCAGTCAGGATACAGACTGGGAGAGCTGACTGACCCCTGCTCTCCCCTTGGTATCTTAATTCCATCCCAACCCACAGTGGGAACACGTCAGCATGCTGGGAAAGCCTCCAGTCCCAGCTGCAGCTCTCCAGCCATGCCTTGACCTCAGGAGGGACCCTTAGAGCGCATTCCAGCCAAGCCAGAAGGCAGAGGCAGTGCCTGGTGGCACAGGGCAAGCACCTACAGGGTGTGAGCTCTGCCCTGGCTCAGCTCTGGGTTTGGTGTGGGGCTGCACGGGGCCCTGTGTGCTGGGAAACGGCCCTGGGACATCCAGCGCTCCACACTGGGTC
Source organism: Phaenicophaeus curvirostris (assembly GCF_032191515.1). Taxonomy (NCBI): domain Eukaryota; kingdom Metazoa; phylum Chordata; class Aves; order Cuculiformes; family Cuculidae; genus Phaenicophaeus; species Phaenicophaeus curvirostris. Next base: position 21,187,367 of record NC_091406.1, read on the forward strand.
TGGATTTTACCAGACTGGTAACCTGTGTTTCAGAATTTTTTGTTCTGCCAGGATTGAGGACAGGCCTGTCCATCCTTGGGTGTCCTGCTGCTGCCTTTCTGCGCCACAGGATGGTGCGGGAGAACTGTTTGTGCAGCTGGTGGAGCCAAACTGGGCAGTGGAGAAGAACGGGGCTCTGCTCCACCAGAAACTGCTGGGAAGGGAGTGGCGGGAGCTCCATGAACATCAGTTTGTGGTGCGGCTGTGAGACAGCTCGTAGGGTGGTCCTGCAGGAATTGCGACCCCGTGAACGGGCAGCAGGGAGCACTCCCAGGAAGGAGGGGAATTGTTTTAAGCATCAAGGTGAGGTGAGAGTGGTGAGTGCTCTGATGAGCAATGACCGGGTATCCCTGGTCTCAGGTGAGGTTCCTGTTGCGTGTCCTGCTGGTGCAGCAGAGATGGGGATGTCCAGAGCGGCTCGAAAACCAGCCTGTTCATTCTGACAGAAATACCTGAGGGCATTGATGGGACTTTAGGCTTCCCGTTCTGTTCCCCGTGACCATTTGACACTGGGTTGCCTTTCTCTTTCTGGGCATCAGCTGAGGCTCTTCAAAACGCCATTATCCTTCTGCGATGCTATAGTCTGTGCTGTGCCTGCAGTGGTGGGAGTTATTGGGTGCTGGTGGATCTACTCCCGCAGAAAGAAGCATACAAGCTGTCCTGAAAAGAGAAGCTCTGCTGAAAGGGACGGCGGCAGGAGCCAGCAGCCCCAGGCAGGGCCGGTGGAGGCAGCAGAAGACTCCCAGTGCCCCAACTGCCTGCAGGATATCACAAACTCCACCACTTACATGGCCAACTGCCTGCACAGCTTCTGCTTTACGTGCATCCAGCGCTGGGCCAGGAGGAGCAGGACCTGCCCCGTCTGCCAGCAGCCGTTTGAGCTCCTGCTGCACTCGGTGCAAGAAGATTCCAACCACGAGGAGTTCATGCATAGCTTGTCCACTCACGCGTGCAGGTGGACGGCGATGGGAAGGCCCTGCAGCCGCTCCCTGCAGCGGCACTACAGGCTGTGAAGTTGGACCACCAGCAACCAGCCCTTGGCTGGCAGAAACCAGCCTGAGAGGTCCAACCATGCACACGGGCAGGGTGTTAGCACCCTCCAACACAACTTCCCATCACACTCCTGCACCCAGTGCTTCTTGGGAGCCAGCCCTGCAGAGCCCACCTCGGTAACCAACCCTGCAGAGGTCACCTCAGGAGACAACGCGGCTGAGTGCTCCCCGGGAGCCAAAAAGCCAGCATCAGCCAGCACCCAGCTGGCCGTGTCGCTGCTCCGGACAACTCAGTGTCTCAGAGCTGCTGCAGTCCCTCTGCACAAACCTCTGTGGCCTCCAGTGAACCCCGAGTTGCTTTCCAGGCCATGTGGATGTAGGAACAGTTCCCATTGGGTGGTTTGTGATGGACTGTGTTAAAAATAAAGTGTATTTTGTATAGCATCTGATCAAGCATAGTGTGAATTTTTGGTGGGTTTTGGTTTTGTTTTTTTTAAATTTAATTAAGGGATGTATTGCTTCGGACATAGTGTATGGCATCATGGAATCATGAAGTGGTTTGGGCTGGAAGGGACCTAAAAGCCTGTCCAGTTCCACCTCCTGGCCATGGGCAGGAACACCTCCCACTGCATCAGGTTGCATCCAACCTGGCCTTGAGCACCTGCAGGGATTGGGCAGCCACCACTGCTCTGGGCAGCCTGGGCCAGGGCCTCCCCACCCTCACAGCAAAACATTTCTTCTGGAGATCTCATCTCAATCTCCCCTCATTCAGCTGAAAATCATTCCCCTTTGTTCTATCCCCGCACTCCTCAATCAAGAGCCCCTTCCCAGCTTTCTTGGAGCCCCTTTAATTACTAGAAGCTGCTTTGAGGGCTCCCCAGAGCCTTCTTTTCTGCTGTAATAACTTGAGTAAAACTTGATTTCACAGAGTGTTTTGCAGTTCGTGCTTTTATGGTAACTGTGTTTTATGCTAAAAGTCATAGAATCATAGAATGATTTGGGTTGGAAGGGGCTTCAAAGCCCATCCAGTTCCACCTCCTGGCCATGGGCAGGGACACATCCCACTGGATCAGGATGCTCAAGCCCCATCCAACCTGGCCTTGGACCCCTCCAGGGATGGGACAGCCCCGACATCCCTGGGCAACCTGGGCCAGGGCCTCCCCAACCCTGAGTCCTTGAGTAAAACTTGATTTTCACGAGTATTTGTGATTTTCACTGAGTATTTGGGCTTTTAGGATGATTGTGCTCAGTGCTAAATGTCCAGTGTTAAAATATTCCCCTCCCCAAGTACCAACCCCTGGCATAGCCCCCCGTCCCACCCCCCCACCCCCGACCTCCTGAGCTCAGGGTCTTTTTCCTGCACACCTGGTGATATGAATGGGAGGTGAAGTGTAGGGAGGTGGGGAAAAGATGCCCACATCAGTATTGCTGCCTCAGCCCAGCATCAGCACACAGCTCTGCTTGCTCCTCCTATTCAGAAACCCCCACAAACAGGCATTTGGCCACCCTCTGCCCAGAGTTTCTCTGCACAAATAGGGGCTGTTTCTTTCTCAGTGAGGTTTTGTTCCTGGTCTTTTCGAAGTTTTGTTGCTGTTCTGTCTATTTCTGGAGCAGAGTTGAGGCCCTGGGGCTCCCCTGGGCCCTTCAGGTGAGCCCTGGTGGCACCAGACAGAAACACAGAAAACACAGTTAAATAAAAGTCTTAGTTCCCACCCAGACCCTGCGCGTGGCTTCAGGTCAGAGCACAGCAGCAGCAAAAGGATCATCAGGACCATCCCTCTCAGCACCCCCAGTGACAGTGATGAGGTCTCCCCTCAGCCTCCTCTTCTCCAGGACAAACCACCCCATTTCCCTCTGCCGCTCCTCATAAGACTTGTTCTCCAGACCCTTCACCAGCTTTGTTGCTCTTCTCTAGACGGGCTCCAGGACCTCCATGTCTTTCGTGTAGTGAGAAGCCCAAATCTTAACCCAGGATTTGAGGTGCAGTCTCACCAGTGCTGAGCACGAGACAGCCGACTCTCAATCCAAGTGTCCTTCTTCAGGAAAGGAAGGACTCTTTTTTTTTTGAAGTGGCAGACACACTGACAGTGAGAATATTTCCCTGCTGGACATCCACACGCAATAGTGATCCAGAGAACTCCCCCAGTGAGCGAGTTCATCAAAGTCAATTGAATACCAATACACTGAAGTGGGCTGCTAAATTGGAGCCTACATTGCACAGCGCAGCGTCCCCCGTGCCAGAACCGGGCTAACAGTGTGTTCACAACACATCCTGAATGGTCTGCCTTATTCTTTCTTTGTTTTAAATGTTGAAAAAGTAAAACTCATAGAACACACAGTGACCAATTTAGAACTTTAATGTAGGCAATGCTGGTTTACACAGGGTTCCTCCAGCTTCCCTGTATTTGGGCAGAAGAGGCCAAGGGTCCCAGACACAGCCGTGCTCAACCCAAGATCAGCTCTCCTAAGAGCACTTTTTTCAAAAAGAATGGGCTTCTTTTCACATCCCTAGCATCAGAGACATAGGATTAGGCACAAGATATCCTCCTTTCCCCAGTGATCACAGAACAGAAACATAGAACCATTAGGTTTCATAAGACCTTTGAGATCATCAGCTCCAACCACACCTGTCCACTAATAAATCATGTCCCCAAGCATCTCATCAACCTGCCTTTTTAAAAACTCCAGCTGATTGCTGGCAAAACGTACTGCTGCAAAACCCTCCTCCTTGTACTCGCGGAGTGTTTCTATCTTAAAGGTACTTGTACAGCTCTACGCAGCCCTCTCCGGCTGAGCCCAGCACAGCTTCACTTTCAAGGCAGCTGGAGCCCGCCTGCCACAGCAACGGCTGCTTTCAGAAACTCCTCATTTGCTCACGTTCAGCTAGTGAAGTACATTTCTTCCTAATATTGTTGTCTTGCTCCAATGTTCACAAAATAAGATGTCATTACGTGTGAAGTCAAAGTGGAAAACACTCCGACCGGGGCTGTCAGCTCAATCGACTGTGGTTAGCAAAGACAAGTCACTAGAAAGCCGTGTACCTGAACACTGTTGGCATGGAGGGCACCATCACACTGCTTCTCCCTCTCCCTGGAGAGGGGTCGGGATCCCACAGGGGCTCTCTCTTCACAAATGCTTCTGTCAGATTCTCTCTGCTGACAAAGTAAAGGGAAGAAGTTGTCATGGCAAAACACTCCAAGTAGCTGTGCTTTAAATGAATCATCCCCCATCCCCTCACCACCACGCATGCCACCCCAACAAGTTCTAAGCTATGCCAGACTGGCCTAAGCCCACCACGGCACCACGCAGAGCTCCTCTAGCTTTTCTTGCCACCCTGAGACTGTCAAAGGGAAGATGATCCACTGAGTTTTCGGAACGGAGGCTCTTCTTGAGGAGGGAGGCGTACTGCACTTCATCCAGGTACAGCAGCCTCTGAAAAGCTGCACTTCCATCTCCTGACTGAAGCTCAATGCTATGGGATATCTTAGTGATGAAGCTAATTGGAGAAATTCTCTAGCTGCCTCTTTCCCAGCTTATGACTGCCCGATGCCAAAATTAAAGGAGATGACAGACACTGAGGACGGAGTAAGAAGCACAAGACACTCAAGCTTATTTCAGTCACACCTCCACCTCCAAAGACAGCCCTTCCTTCAGGTCTTACAGCCCTTTCTTCTTCATGAAACCAGGATCGGGAATCAGTTGAGAACCCTCTCACCCACATAGAAATTCTTTCCAAAGAAACAATTCCATCCTGTTCCCCAGCCCCAAACAGAAGGACTTTGATGACACACGTTCTCATTTTTTTTCCAAGAGGTAGAACCTCGTCCTTATTAACCAGACATTAGTGTTTCTCTCTGGCTCTAGCTGGCTGTTTGTGTTGCTCTGTTCTGCTCTGCATTGTAGCCCGTCCTCTGCCCACTCTAGAGGAGAAGAGAAGGTGGAGGTTAACTTTCCTAAGAATCCGAGGGAACACACTATCTCTGTAACCTCAGCACATCACCTAACTCCAACACGCCCTCTAAGCAAGGGGTGTCTTCAACACAACAATACAAAGGCAGCAGGAGTTATTGTAATTGAAGAATCAATAAACTTGGCACTCTCTGGGATATAAGAACATACAGAGCCCTCTGCGTTTGTATTACGAATGAATTCTGCCCAATCCAGGCTTCACCAGGGCTTTAACCAGAGCACAGTGACTTAACATCAATTTGTGCACGCACGTACACATGCACCAAGGAACACTAATGTGAAACCTTACGAGGCCTTGAGACAACAAGAGCTTTAAAATATGATTTCATCACAGATCTGCTCAACACCTTTGTCTCAATGCAGGAGTTAATTTCTTGTCAAAAACATTGAGGCCAGAGAAGGCTGGAGAGAAATAACCCCAACAAGAGCTGTTGTGGCACAGCCCCATCCTCCCTGTGGCCGCTCTGCGTCACAGCCGAGGCCATGGGGTTGGGGGCTCTGCGGGACTTGGGGTTGGCTTACCAGGAGGGGATGTCGAGGAGCAGTAGCGTTGACCATTTCTTTGCCACTCTCCTTCCCTAGTGTTTCCATGCCAGGTCAGACGTTTCTTTCCATCACTTGTCAGGTGCCATGGAAGGCACCCCAAGGGTGCAGGTGGCCAGCAGCAACCAGGAGGTAGCAATGGGCTTTGTTCCCTATACGCTCTGGCCGAAGGGCTGCAGCTGGAGTCAGCTGGGGCAGGAGGATGGGAATGGGTGAAGGGTTCAAGGAAGTACAGAGCTTCTAGAGGGCATAGATACCCTCCCTCCATGGATTTGGCTGGTCAGCCCATAAACCAGCTCACGGACTGCTCTGGAATACCAGGTAAGTTTCACATCTGAAGACAGAAAGTACCAAGCATTTACCATCCACTCACAGGTCACCCCTCCTGTCTTGCCTCTCTACATCTTGATAGGACACCAGCCCTGTGTTCCGTCCCTCTTGGTGCACCCAGCGGCGGGGGGGGCGGTACCGCAGGGGGGTGTATAGGGTTGTCGTGTCCCGGATCCACAAGCTACACACTCACATCCAGGCTTCTTTCAGCCTGCAGACTTGAAAGATGGAGGTTCCTTTATCTGTGTGGCTATCCAGAGGCCAAAAGGGTCACTCTCAGGGCAAAAATCAAAAAGAAAAACATTTATTCAGGCTCTGACCAAAATAAACAGACCAAAATACTGAGATATGGGGGTGCAACTTCCCAAATACAGACACAGATTTCAATCTGTTCAGATCACAATCTGATCCCTGAACACAGCCAAGGTCACTTGGATTTGATGTAAAACACACCAATACCAGTCAAGGAACAGTAAGGTAATGGGAGAGAGAGAAAGAGAGTGGAGAGAGAGAAGGGCAAAAGGAAGAATGACCACATCGATGGCAACAGCAGTTCCTGGGGAACACGTGGGCACTGCAGCAGCAGCTTCTTCCAGGCCACATTGTCCAGGCCGGTGCCTTGGAAGTGATGGGCACCCTCGTACCACGGGGCTCCTTGCGAGTTCTATTACAAGGCCACTCCACGCCCCATCAGCTCACGGCAGGGCTCTTGCTGTGCGTGTGCAGAAGCTCCTTTGGGAGGGTCCGGCCAGGGCGGTCGGGTGGGTGTGAGGTGGGGGCAGTGCCTGCCGCTGCATCTCCTTCCCCCACAGCAGCCAGCTCCGGACCATGAGCTCGTCCATCCTGCACCTCCCCTCCCATCCCATCGCACCCAGTGCCACAGATGAGGCCCTCAGGCAACACCCCAAGGTCCATCTCCATGGAGCGCCTGCTGCTGCACCCCCTCCGCTATTCACTGCCAGTGCCACAAAACAGGGGCACCAACAGCCAGCCTTCAGATGAAACGTTTAAGGCAGAGAAAGAAGTAAAGTTACGACGTAATGACCAGTGTGCACCAGTAAGAACTGGTCAGCAGTACCCAGCTGTCCACCCCCCAGCACAGACCAGCACAGCCTGTGCCCCCACGGCCCCAGCCCCAGCCCTGCACCACAAACCAGCGCAGCCGCAGAGCCGCGGTCCAGCGGCGGCGCGCCCAACACAACCTCACCCCTTAATGCTTCCAGGTGTTCCCCGTTGGCTCCCATCACCTCAGAAGCCCCTGGCTCACCTGCGCCAGACACCAAGCGTGCCCCAGCACCTCAGAGAGCCACGGGCTGAGGGCCCAGCTCGGCACCTCCCTCAGCCCTCACGTACCCCTCTGCTCACTGACACCTGCCTGGCCTGAGCCCCTCGGCTCGCCTGGACCCGCCTGATCCGAGCCCCCCAAGCCTGGCTTAAAGCCCTGTCACCCATCTTGATCCATCAAGGATTTTTTGTATTGGCCTTTTTGGGTCACATAAAAAATGTGATTGAGGATAAGACACTTCAACTTCAGTTACAGAGGCAAATTTTAGCAGGAAAGGAGGATGACACACTCTGCACTTGTCCCTACTCCCATGGCAACAACAGCAGTGTAGTGGAGTAAGAAAAGCTAAAGCACCGGTAAATAACATGCACAGAATTAAGTGCTGAGATCAGACCCTTTAATAGAGCTCTTCCTTCAGAAAAAAACCTCAACAGTTCCATATTGTTACTCAGATAAAATGAGTAGACTCCCATTTTTAAGATTATTTTCAAATAACCGATCTATTGGGGTTTTCCTTTCTTTTGCCAAAAATCTGTTTTTTCAGTAGGTGATGACAACAAAGGAATTAATCTAAATCTTAATGTCATACCGGACGAGTCTGCGAAATTTTATTAAAGAGAAAAATGTAAAAGAAAGAAAAGGAACCCCCTCCTGAAACTCTAATTAGTCCCAGATCCACCTCTCATTCTCTTTCTGTGTGGTTCTATCACGTGCGCCACTGCTCCTGCCTCTGCCTGTCTCTCAGTTTAATATTTCCCCTTGTTTTGCCCCGTGTTTTCTGGCTGTGCGGTCCCCCTGCTGTAATCTTCATCTCCTCATCCATGCTGGAGCCCCAGGGGTTCCCTGCAGGAGGGAGACCTGGTGCAGGTGTAAACATGGGGCAGGGACAGAGGGGAGAGAACAAGCGGAGAGAGCAGTGGCAGCCGGGGGGTTTACCGGGGACGGGGCTACCAGGGCCACCACGGGGCTTAGTGGGGACTGACTCCCCCCGCTGTGGGGCTTAGTGGGGATGAGACCCCCCTCTGCCATGGGCCTTAACAGGGACCAGGCTGCCAGGGCCACCGCGAGGCCTAACAGGGTCCCAGTGCCCCCACCATGGGGCTTCATAGGGACTGGCCAGCCGACCACAGGGCTTTATTGGGACCAGCTCCCCACTGCCACGGGGCTGAAGGGGACTGGGCTGCCAGGGCCACCGCGGGGATTCACAGCACTGGGTCCCCCCTGCTGGGGCTTAACGGATCCCACGTGCCAGGAGCCACCACGGGGACTCGAACCCCCAACTGCTTCAACGGCCCCGCCCCTCAGCGGCTCAGCCAATGGGAACAGCGGCCTCGGTATCCAGACCCGCCCCCTCTGCCCTCCCAGCCAATGGGAACAGCGGCCTCGGCACCCAGACCTGCCCCCTCTGCCCTACCAGCCAATGGGAACAGCAGCCTCATCACCCAGACCCGCCCCCTCTGCCCTCCCAGCCAATGGGCAGGCGCGGCCCCGCCCCCCACTGTCCTGGCAATGGGGTCGCTGTCCCGGCTCTCACTCTGCCTTGGCAGGTGGAGCGGCCGGACGGCTGAGCTCCTGCTCTCGCCCAGCCCTTTGTGGTTTTGCGCAGCGCACGCGAAAGAGTTGTGATTTAACCTTCATTCCACTCCGAAAGGAGCAGTGCAGAGGTCCCGCAGCTCCCGCCTTCGCTCCGCCCCAGAGGAGGAGCGAGGAGGGGCGGGGGCCCTGCCCTCTGTCTCCATCCCAGAAAGAAGAGCAGGGAGACTTCTCTCTGTATCCCTCCCGAGAGGAGGAGCGAGGAGGCTCTGCCCTTGTTCCTCCCTCACCCCTCCCTCATTAACCCCTCATTCCTCCCTCCTCTCTCATTCACCCCCATCCCCCCCTTGTTCCCCCCTCCTCCCTCCCTCGTCCCTCCCTCATTCCTCCCTCGTTCCTCCCTTGTCCCTCACACGTTCACCCCTCTTTCACCCCTCGTCACTCCCTTGTCCCTCCCTCATTCTCCCCTCGTTCCTCCCTCATTCACCCCCGGTCCCTCCCTTGTCCCTCCCTCTTTCAGCCCCGTGTTCCCCCCTCGGCCGGGGAGTGCGAAGCCACCAGGGCTCTGTTCCAGTTCTGCCCCGGGAGGCAGATCGAGGAGGCTCTGCCCTGGCTGTACCCGAGGGCCAGAGCGCGATGCCGGCCCCTCTCACCCCTCGTCCCGCCACTGTTCCACCCCTACAGGAGGAGTGAGGAGGCTCTGCCCTCGTTTCTCCCTCCGTTCCGCCCTGGGAGGAGGAGTGCGGGGCCCGGGGGCGCACCCGGTGCCGTGGGGCTCCCGTGCAGGGCGGCGACACGTGCACAAAGTGGCAGCGACGCGGATCGGTGAGCGTAGCAGGGCGAGACGGGCCGGCCAAGAGCAGCTCAACGACGGCAGCGGTGGGAGGGGGCGGGAGGGGGTCGGTGCTTAGGGAGGGGACCGGTTGGGGCCTCCGGAGGCCGCAGGGGGGTGAGGGCTTGGGGCTGTTGCCGTGGCAATGGGATGCAGTGCGGGGCCCCGGCACACGCTCGTGCCCTCCCCACCCGCTCCACCGAGCCCTCTGCTCATCGCAGCCGCCAGGCAGCACCGTGGCCATCAGGGACAAGCAGGACGACGGTGATGACGGAAAAGAGCTGCACCAGATGCCTGCCACCCAGTTCCAGGAGCCCCAGCAGAAGGAGATGGAGCCTGAGCCTGCCGAGTACCGCGCCTCTGAGCAGCTGAACCCTCTCCAGGACAAGGACGAGCCGCTCGACCCCTTCCAGGAGGCTGGTGACAGCCGTGAGCAGGCAGTGCCTGCCGAGCGAGGTATGTAGAGAGGGTGAGGGGAGCCCTGTCTGCCCCCCACACCTCGACCGACGCTCACCACCCTTCTCTCCCTGCAGGAAGCAGCCATGTCCCAGGGATGCAAGGGGATGGGATCCCCGTGCCCCAGAAGGTTCTTTTCCCCGTGGAGCGCCTGTCCCTGAAGTGGCAGCAGATCCACCGGATCGGCGCTGGGCTGCAAAACCTAGGGAACACCTGCTTCCTCAATTCCACCGTGCAGTGCCTTACCTACACGCCTCCGCTCGCCAACTACCTGCTCTCCGGAGAGCACAGCCGAACCTGTGAGTGGGGCGGCCTGGCTCTGGCAAGGGTGTGCGGGTGTCAGGATGCGCCTTCTCTGCTCCCTCCTGCCTTGTTTCTCCATCAAGAGGTCATTCCTGTGTCCATCTGGCTTTTCCCAGCAACAGCAGCGTTCCCAAGCTCAGCATCCTTGTGTCTGGGAGGGCTCTGACTCTGCTGGGCATAACCAGGACTAAGACTGGTCCAATGGGGTCTGCTGGCTTCGTGGGGGCTGAGCAGTCTCTGTCCGTGGGGACTGTGTGAAGCCAGGGCAGAAGACGGCGCATGGGCAGGCGCTGCTGCTTCTGGGGGACTTTGCAAGGGAGTCCTGGTGGACGCTGCTCTGAGCTGTGACCAAGGGGAGCCTGCGGGGCTCCAGCCCTGTCCTTAGGGCTCTGGTGGGATTTGCCCTGTGATCTGTTTTCCGTCCACGTGGATGCTGTCCCACCTGGGATGTTGCAGCAGCTGATGCTGTGACTTGGGCTGCGTCAGCTGGGGGCGGCATGTGCTGCTCCCTGCGTACCCAGGATGCCCCAGAGTGGCGCCGCACCACAAAGCTCCTTGGAAAAACCGAGCGTGGCTGAGCTGTACTGGACCAGAGATCTCCTGTCCCGTCGACTCCTCCATCTCTCCTGGCTTTGTCCCCAACATCTTCTCTCCCGCTCCAGGCCAGCGAGGCGAGTTCTGCATGCTGTGCACTATGGAGAACCACGTAATCCAGGTTTTCGGTGGCAGCGGCAGCATAATACAGCCCATGTCCTTCATCAGAGACATCAAGAGTAAGGATAGCTGTGCTTCCCTTTCATAGCCATGCGGGGCAACAGCGACCGATGCAGGAGCAGATCCTTTGAGATCGGGACAGATCTTGGCAGACTGCTCTTTGGAGCTGACTCTTGGAGCCTGCCAGGGGTTGTGTGGGGCTTCCCCCGTGGCCAGCCCAAGTCTGACATCTGGTTTGGGTTGAGGGGGCTCAAGCCCCAGATTCCCTGCCCCGAGGGAGGGAAGGGCTGCATGTGTCGCAGCGTGTGCTGGGACTGATTCCTCCCTCTCCTGCAGAGATTGCCCAGCACATCCGCTTTGGCCGCCAGGAGGATGCGCATGAGTTCCTGCGTTTCGTCGTCGATGCCATGCAGAGGGCCTGCCTGAACGGCTGTACCCAGTACATGGGGCCTCTGACAGCCCTTGCCACTCTTCTCGGCTGTCCCCTCACGGGTCCCGTGTGCCTGTGGGAGGGGACTGTGGAGAAAACGTGTCCCCCAGGGTGGCTTGGAGGGAGGTGCTGTGACGCCAGGGCCCAGCTCTGCACCACGGTGACACGGCTGCGGGCTACTCTCTCTGCCCCAGCATAGCTGTGCTCCTCTCCCCACATCCAAAGGGTGCGGTGGGTTTGGATCCTGTCCTAGTAGCCGAGGAATGCAAGTGTGCTTCCAAGCTGAGCCTCGTCTCTGTGGCTGCGGGTGAGAGGCCTTCCCGGGGCCCTCTGTCCCGGGAAGCTGTGTTGCCTTTGCCTGCAGTGCCCAGCCCAGAGCTCCAGGCAGGGGTTTCTGCTGCTTGGAGCAGCCTGGTGCCACCTCGTGAGCTCTGCCACCGGGGAGCAGAGTGAGGGAGGCTGTGACTGCCCTGCTCCAGAGCACACAGGGGAGGTGTCCTGAGGACACAGCGGTGGCCCGTGGGGTGGCTGTTGCGGAGGGGCGGTGTGAGATCCTGTGCTGCTGTCTCTAGGTTGGATCACCAGACCGAGACCGCAACGCTGGTTCACCAGATCTTTGGTGGTTACCTGCGGTCCCGTGGTGAGTGCTGGCTGCCAGGGTCTGTTGCTCTCGGGGCTGCTGCTTCCCTGAGAGCCTTGCAGGAAAAATCTTTTGGGAAAATTACTATGTGTAAATTATCTGGAGCTGCAGCTGGTCCATCCTGCAATCCCTGCGGGCCACGATGCCTGCTGTGGAGATGGAAAAAGCTGTTGGCTGTGGGTCCCCAGCTCATTGCCACCAGCAAAGGAGCCCATGTTGCCAGCTATCTGGCAACTCTTGCTGTCCCTACACACATGGAATTGCCAGCCTTCCTCCTTGCCAGGTCGTGAATCTTGTGCCCAAAGGCAGCGAGGGGGAATCCTGCACTGCCTGCGCTGTGCTGGGATGGTGGTGGGTGCTGGCGTTGTGTCAGGGTGTGCTCATGGCTTTTTCTTTTGCAGTGAAGTGCAAAGCGTGCAGTTTGGCCTCCGACGCCTACGAACCCTTCCTGGACCTGGTGGTGGAGATTGAGGTACTGTGGCAGGGTTGGGATGGGGAGGAGCTCGGCACGCGGAGGGGCTGTTCATGCAACTGCACGGTTACTGCCTCAAGGTTCCCTAACCTGCTGTCAAGTCCCAGTGCAGGCGACAGGGAAGCAGATTCTGTTGTTGTGCTGCCTCATACTGTGTGTTGTCCCTTGGGGCCAGAAGGGAGCCAGGCTGTTGCGTGAACAAGCCACTTGTGCCCTGACCTCTCCTCTGTCCTTGCAGGAAGTTGAAAGCATCCAGCAGGCGCTGAACTTGTTTGTGAGGCCAGAGACGCTGTGCGAGGAGAACGCGTACCTGTGTGACAAGTGAGTGTGTGGGCCTGTGGCAGGAAGGGGCCCGCGGGTGTGACGGGGGGAAGCAGGGAGGGATCTCTACCTGCTCCATGGCTGAACCTGGAGGTTTGTGGCCGTGGAAGGCTGCAATGGAGCCACTTGGCCAGGGCTGGCAATCACCTTGCAATCACAGTTCCATCTGTGGTGGAAGACCTTGAATAGCTCGAGCTCTTCCTGTGCAGGTGCAAGACCAAAGTGCCAGCGATCAAATGCTTAAGCATCCACCGAGCCTCCAATGTTCTCACACTCTCGCTGAAGCGCTTTTCCATCTTCACGGGAGGCAAAATCACAAAGGTGAGTACCTGGCACTCCAGAGCTCGGGCTGTACCCTGGCCCGAGGCCCTGCTGCCCAGAGCAGGGTGGGAGGTGCACGGTGTGAGCCATGCTGCAGCCCTTCTCCAGCCGTGCAGTGGGAGTTCAGCTCATCCTGGCGTCTTGCTCACCGTGACCTCTGCCTGGGGAGAGCGAGTCCTCCTCTCTCAAGACATGAGACTCAGAGAACAGCTGAGCTCTTGCTCCAGCAAGAAAGCAGTCTGCTGTGCAGGCTTCTGAGACATCATCTCTCCACAGGACGTGACGTACCCTGAGTTCTTGGACATCCGACCTTACATGTCAGAGAACGAAGGGGACCCTATAAAGTATGAGCTCTACGCCGTGCTGGTGCACTCTGGGTTCAGCAGCCACTCAGGGCACTACTACTGCTACATGAAGGTGAGCTCAGTGTGTTCTCTTGGCACGTGCTCAGGACTGGGTGCTGCTGGGTCCTCGTGGGTCCCTGTAGTGTGCAGGAAGGAGGGCGTTCAGCAGATATGGAGCACTGGATGGGGTGTTCAGGCTCTGCTCCGCTGCAGGTCATGGGGGTCTTCTGCACCCCTGGGCTGCCTGTGGGTATTGTGGAGCGGAGCTCTGCCACTGGGCGCTGTTCCCGCTTCTCTTTAGGCCAGGAAGGTCCTCGGATGCAGCCCAACCCTGTTCTCTCTTCTTCTGCAGGCCAGCGATGGGCAGTGGTATAAAATGAACGATTCCGTAGTCCGCCTCACCAATGTCAAGGTGGTCCTGAAACAGCAGGCCTACCTGCTCTTCTACCTGAGGTGAGAGCAGGCTGTGTCTCCCAGCCCCTCTGCCCACTGCTCTTGGCATTTGGGACAGGGCTGGTAGCACGAGCCAGGGTGTGGGACGGAGCTGGCTCAGAGCAGGGAGGCAGGGAGAGGCCCAGCCTTTTGTGGATCAAAAGCTGTAGCTTAAGAGCATCTCCCCTCCTTGGAGCTTCGCTTCTGTTTCTTTTTTTCATCTCTGACGAGAGCGTTGCAGGCGCTCCCCTCGCAATTAACACATGCGCTTCTCTGCCTTCACCAGAACACCCAGCACCAGCACGAGCTTTGAGGGACCCGTTGATGAGGCTGTGTCCATCCTGCCCTGCAAACCAGTGATGGGCCAGGTGAGTCCTGAAGGTCCCTTCTTGGGAGCCGCTGCCCCTCTGTCCACTTAGCCAGGGCAGGGGCTGCAGGTTTGGAGGAAGGTGAGTGCAAGGGAGGACTGTTTGCAGGGGGGATCCTGCTGAGCCAAGGGTTCCTGGGTGACCCGGGCCCCTGGAATTCTTTCCTCACTGAACTTCTGTCTCTCCCTTTGTCTAGAAACCAGAGACGCAGGCAGCAAAGAAGCTGTCTGGGCTGGAGGAGATTGGCGTCTCTGTGCCCCGTAGAAGAGTCAGCACAGGACCAAAGCTTCCCACCTCCTCCAAGGTGCTGCAGGAGCCCAGACAGCACCTCCCTGCTGTTCCTGGAGTCAAGCCACCTGCTCCAGAAGGCTCCAGGCTGGCTAAATTGAAGAGGTCCCTGTTGACCGGTGGCGCTGTGGAGGGGAGCAGCTCCACATCACCACCACTAGCAAAGAAGCTGGCACTCTCTGCAAAAAAGGTGAGTCTGACTTTCTGCCCGGTCTTCAGTTGGCACCCTCTGATTCTTCTGCCACCCCCTGCTTCCCTCACCCAGTCTGTCTGTCCCCTTTCTCTGGGGTCCCCTTTTCGATTTTCTCCCCTTGGGTAATGGAATCCTCTTTTTTTTAGACCACCAGATTTTTATTCCTGTCCATAACTACAGGGCAGAACTCCGCAAGCGGCGAGCAGAGGTGACCACTACACAGAACCTCACCCACAGCTTCCCGAGCAGATCCAGCCCACGGACACCACCCACGCCTACTCCACTGCCCAGCCTTCTGGCAAGTTGAGGTAAGCGGTGCCAGTTGCTCCCAGGCAGCAGGGCCAGTAGCGGTCTTCAGATACTCCGTGAAGCAACTGCCTGGCACGGCAGCTGGCTCGAGGAGTGATCTCGGCAGCCGCCTCTCCTGTTCTCTGGGGCTGGCAGGGCTCGCTCTGGATCCCAGAAGCAGGGCGCTGTATTTGTTAGCACAGGGTGGGAGGCAGCTTTGCAGGCCCTCACCATGTACCGGTGTCCCCTGGGATCAGGAGGCACCAGCCTGGTTTAGGTCTTGCTCTGGGTTTTCCTTTGTAACCTTTGCCATCAGCACGTGCTGCAGCAACACTCGCTCCTTCCTAGCCCCCCGTGGGACAGCGTGTGCTCAGGGCGTGGGGCAGGTCATCGTGTGTGCTTGAAGCTGCTGCCCTAGAGCAGGTTCTAATTCAGATTTTGTGGCTGAGATGGCAGATGTGCGGTGCTGTGCTCGTGCATCTCGGGATGGTGAGGAAAAGAGGGGCTCCCACTCAGGACCTGGCTTTAACACCATATCTGCACCTTTTCCTGTCTTTCAGCCCAGCTTCATCTGCGCTCAACCTGCCGAATACGGAAAAGCCTCCTCTGAAAATTGTAATCAGATTATCAACCCTTCAGGTGCTCAGCTCCCCCCTGAAAAAGCGCCACCATGAGGCAGATGGCAGCCCTCATTCTCCATCTGTCAATGGCAAAGGTGACACCTCCAGCCCGCCCAGAAAGAAGAGGTGCACACAGGGGGACTCGGTGTCCCTCACAGGGGAGGAGGCAGGCAGGAGCCCCAGTGGTGGCCAGGAGGAGCCAGGCTGCCTGGAGCTGGGTGCAGAGCACAAGAAGAAACATCATGAGAAGAAGAAGAAGAAACCTAACGAGAAGAATGTGGAGAAAAATTACGAGAAGAAAATGAAGAAAAATAACGATAAGAAGATGAAAAAAAATAACAAGGAGAAAAGTAACAATAAGAAGAACAAATGAGAAAAAGAAAAAGAACGAGAAGAAAAAAAGAGCAACAAGAAAAATAGCAGAAATAAAAATAAAAATTAAAATTAAAAGAAAAAGAAAAATAAAAACGGAAGAGAAAAAAGAAAAAGGGAAAAAAGAGAAAGAGAAAGAGAAAGAGAAAGAGAAAGAGAAAGAGAAAGAGAAAGAGAAAGAGAAAGAGAAAGAGAAAGAGAAAGAGAAAGAGAAAGAGCTACTTAAGGACACTGTGGGTCCAGCCCTTAGGCTGTGCGGAGAGAGAAAACCCTGTGCTCTGGCCCGAGGACACCTCCTACCTTTGCACAGCTAAAAAGACTAAATTTAAAGGAATGGTGAAATGGACTAGGAAAAGAACATTTGCCTGCCAGCAACTGAAAAACCAGCGGTGGTTCTGAAGCAATACTAGCCTGCCAAGGGAGCCAGCCTGAGACGTCAGATTTGAGCTCCAGCTCCCTGCCCGCTTCTGTCCATTGCTCATTCTCTCCACCTCCCATGTGGACAGGGCTGGTACCCACCGCCCTCCCCTCTCTTTGATTTGCAATGGAGTTTTTTTTTACCCCCCGCCATCACCACCCCTTCCCCTACCCTTCCTCCCCATTCCCTGGCTCTCCCACCCTCTTTTCACCCCTCACTGTGTTCTTTTTGCCCCTCACTGTGTACTTTTGCCCCTTGTGGTGTCCTTTCCCCTTCTCTATCTCCCTTCTCCCCTCTCTGTGTCACTCCTCAACATCTTCCTTTCCCACTTGCCGTGTCCTTTCTCACTTGCCATGTCCTTTCCTTTGGCTGTGTCCTTTCCCCCCTCACCTTCTCCTTTCCTGCCTCACCATGTCCTTTTGCCACTCGCTGTCTCCTCTCCCCTCTCCATGTCCTTTCCCCTCATGGTGCAATTTCACCCCTCCCCATCTCCTTTCTGCACTTGCAGTGTCCCTTCCCCTTTACATGTCCTTTCATGCTCACCATCTCCCTTTCCCTCACCGTGTCTTGTCTCCTCGCCATCTCCTTCCCCCCTCGCCATCTCCTTTCCCCCGTCGCCATCTCCTTTTGCCACTCACCACACCCCTTCCCCCTGAAATCTTGATTCCACCTTCACCATGTCCTTCTGCCCCTCGACGTCTCCTATCCCCTCACCACCCTCCTCTTCCCTCTTCCCTCTCCCCCTGTCCCATGGCCCCGGGGGTGGCAGGGATGGAGGAGGACGGTGCCTGTGGTCACTGCAGGGACGGCAGAGCCTGGGGGGATAGGGGGACACCCTGGCTGGGCTTGTCCTGCCCCGGGGCTCGGGACCAGCGCTGCTGGGAGCCACAGACCTGCTGCCCGTGGCATCGCTCCTGCTGGGTCATGGCCCTGCAGTGTTGTCCCTGCTGGGCTCTGGGACCTGCTGCCTGCAGGGTTGATGCTGCCGGGTCACAGGCTGTGGACCTGCTGCCTGTGGCACCGGTCCTGCTGGGCTCTGGAACCTGCTGCGTCGCTCCTAGCAGGTCATGGAACTGCCGCCTGGGGCATCAGTGGTGCTGGGCTTGAGGACCTGCAGCATCGGACCTGCCGGGCTTTGGGACCGGCTGCCCGCAGCATCAGGGCTGCCAGACTCACAGACCTGTGGCATCGCTGCTGCCGGGCTCTGGGACCGGCTGCCAGTGCTGTTGGTGCCGCCGGGCTCTGGGCCCTGCTGCCGCTCCCCATTTGTGTTCAGCTGCTGCCTCTGAGCGCTGGCAGAGTTCTGCAGGGGAGGCTCATGTCGATGGTGTCGGCTGAACAAACCTCTCTGGGTCGTGGGCGCATCTGCCTGGTGCAGGAGCACCCGGGCTGTGCCCAGGGCCTGCTCGCAGGGTGGGCCGAGCAGGGCGAGGGGGCGAGGGGGCTGCAGGTCCCCTCTCTCATGCAGGTGCAGTTTGCTTCCGTGCTTTCCTGCAGAGCTTTCCCTCTTGTTGCTGAGGAGCAGGACTGGGCAGGAGGGCACTGCTGTGCCTCGACTCTCCGAGGCAGGTTCCTGCGGATCAGCTGGGAGGTTTTCATTGAGCAAGGAATTTGTTGAGAGGGGGAGGAGGCAGCCAAGTGTCCCAGTGGTGGCCAGGAGGAGCCAGGGTGCCAGGAGCTGGGTGCAGAGCACGAGAAGCACAAACTAAGAAGAGGAGGAGAATGGAGTCAAAGGAGTGCTCTCCTGGGGCTCTGTTGGTCCTCGGGCAGGTGAGGGGCGAGGGTCTGTTCTGTCTCTGCAGCAGCAATATGTGCCTGGCAACACCAGGCTGGCGATGGAGCCAGGCTCTCCATGGCTCTCCAGAGCCCCAAGGCAAACTGTGGGGTCAGCACACCACCTGGGAGCCACAAAGCATCCCATGTAGCGAAGGAGCTACTTAAGGACACCATGAAAAACATGTACGTCTGTGCCATCCCTCAAGTGAGGTGGCCTCACCAGCCTTCTCGGGACAGCGTGTCCCCTTGAGTGAATGGGAGAGGCGATGTCGCAGCTGGAGAGATGCAGAGTTCCCTCCTCCCTGTACAGCAGCGTGGGTCCAGCCCTCAGGCTGTGGGGAGAGAGAAAAGCCTGTGCTCTGACCCCAGGACCCTCCCTGCCCTCATATGGGTAACGCAGACTAAATTTAAAGGGATGATGAAATGGAGTAGAAAAAAGCCATCTCCCTGCCAGCAGCTGACAAAATGGCACTGGTTCTGAAACAATCAAAGAATCATAGAATCACCAGGTTGGAAAAGACCCATCGGATCATCGATTCCAACCATTCCTATCAAATACTAAACCGTGACCCTTACCACCTCGTCCACCCATCCCTTAGACGCCTCCAGGGAAGTCAGCTCAACCCCCTCCCTGGGCAGACTCTGCCACTGCCCAATGACTCTTTCCGTGAAGATTTTTTTCCTAATGTCCAGCCTAAATCTCCCCTGGTGGAGCTTGAGGCCATTCCCTCTCGTCCTGTCCCCTGTCACTTGGGAGAAGAGCCCAGCTCCCTCCTCTCCACAACCTCCTTTCAGGTAGTTGTAGAGAGCAATGAGGTCTCCCCTCAGCCTCCTCTTCTCCAGGCTAAACACCCCCAGCTCTCTCAGCCGTTCCTCATCAGGTCTGTTCTCCAGCCCCCTCACAAGCTTTGTTGCTCTTCTCTGGACTCGCTCCAGAGCCTCAACATCCTTCTTGTGGTGAGGGGCCCAGAACTGAACACAGGATTCGAGGAGCGGTCTCACCAGTGCCAAGTCCAGAGGGAGAAGAACCTCCCTGGACCTGCTGGTCACGCCGTTTCTGATACAAGCCAAGATGCCATTGGCCTTCTTGGCCACCTGGGTTACTGGTGGCTCATGTTCAGTCACTGTCAACCAACACCCCCAGGTCCCTCTCCTGCAGGCGGCTTTCCAGTCAGACTTCTCCTAGTCTGTAGCACTAGGGTTGTTGTGCCCCAAGTGCAGGACCCGGCATTTGGCCTTGTTAAACCTCATCCCATTGGTCTCAGCCCATGGATCCAGCCTGTTCAGATCCCTTTGGAGCCTCCCGACCCTCCAGCAGATCCACGCTTCCACCCAGCTTAGTGTCATCCGCAAACTTGCTAAGGGTGCACTCGATGCCTTCATCCAGGTCATTGATACAGACATTGAACAGGGCTGGACCCAGCACTGATCCCTGGGGACACCACTTGTCACTGGCCTCCAGCTGGAGTTAACTCCATTTCCCACCACTCTCTGGGCCCTCCAGCCAACCAGTTTTCCACCCAGGAGAGTGTGCGCCTGTCCAGGCCAGAGGTGACAGTTTCTGAAGCAGAATGCTGGGAGAAACTGTGTCAAAGGCTTTACTGAAGTCCAGGAAGATCCATCCACAGCCTTTCCCTCATTCAGCAGCCGAGTCACTTTGTCTTATTGAGGAGGACTGGGCGGGGTGTTGGGTGGGTTCTGGGGGGATTTGAGAGATCTTAGGGGGATTGAGAGGGTCCAGATTTGGGGGGTTCTTCAGGGAGTTGAGAGGGTTGTGGGGTGGTTTGGGGGGGGTCATGAAGGGGATTTGGTGGGGTCTTAGGGGGATTGAGAGGATCTGGGGGGGTTTGAGGCTGTCCTGGGTGGATTTGGGGGGGTCTAAGTTGGATTTAGAGGGTCCAGGGGGGATTTGGGGTGTTTTAGGGGATTGAGAGGGTCCTGGGGGGATTTGGGGGCATCTTAGGGGGATTGAGAGGGTCTGGGGGGGAGTACTGGGGGATTTGGGGGGTTTTAGGGGCACCCAGTCCTCAGCCCTTCCTGGCAGATCCTGTGTGAACAGAAGGAGAAAGTTTGCGACCAAGAGACCTCAGGGCAGGGGTTCATCTCCCAGCCCAGGCACCCACCAGGGCTCCTGAGCCACACCAGGGTCAGGAGAGGGTGGGTTCCCACTGGGCTTTCATCAGAGACCAGGAAACCAGCAGCGACAGCCTCAGCCTAGCAGAGTCACTGGCCACACCAGCCCCTCCCCAGTACCTCTTTCTTTCCCTGATGTCACAGTCAGGTCCTTTCCGCCATCCAAACCACAAAGGTGGGGAACTGGCTTGCACTGTACCTGAACGTGTCACTCCGGCGTCCCAGCTGTGATCACAGTAGTCCCAAACCGATTCTGAGTTTGTGCAGTCAGACGGGGCAGACTCGGTTCCATCGCAGTGAACGTCAAACAGCCAAATGGGGCCAGATCCTGGCCCAAAGTGTGCTTCATCATGAGCTTCTAGAGCAGATCCACAGCCCAGCTGCTTACAAACCACTGCAGCATCAGCCATGTCCCGTAACAAACCACATACAGTCCTCCACTGGCCCTGCTGTTTCATCTCCACTCTCCCAGCACAGCGCCCGCCGCCATTCTCCAGCCTCAAGTCCGCAGCCCCTTCAAACACCAACACAGGAGGGGTCAGTAGAGAACCAAGCCCCACACAGCAGGTCTGGAGAGGTCTCTGCTACCCAGACTGATTCACAGGCACATGGGATGGAGCCCTTCATGCTCTGGGTGATATCCAGAGCGGTGTGTGCATCCTTCCTGCCCCATGCGTTGGAAAACTCTGAGACTTCCCAGCATCAGGGCTGCTGCCCCACAGCTTCAGGCCTCCTCCCACCTCAGTTGCCTTCTGCCCATGCCTGCTCATTCACTGCACCCAGCCCGCACAGGGCACCCTCTCCTCCCCAGCCCAGAGCCGCTGTGCAGACCCGTGCCCCAAGCCTACAGCTCCAGCTCACATCCAAAGGGACAGAGGGAAATGCAGGGGGTCCATCGACCTGAGCGCCTTCTGCCCCTTGTCTCAGCATCACCTGCAAAGAAACCCCATTCCCAGACATTTCCCAGTGGCCGTGCTGGTGACCGCTGGGCCCAGGCTGTGGGACAAGGGACCCGGCACTCACCTCTGCACGGCTGCACCCAGAGCAGCAGCCACAGCACCCGAGGGGACAGGAGCCCCTTCATCCCCATCCTGAGCCTCCTGCTGTGCTGGCATTGCCCTGCTGGACCTCACTCCCTGTCACAGCTCCTGGGCACTCACGGAGAAGTTAACAGGGTGATGTATCTGCAGATGCTGACTCAGCTTCAGGAGGAGCCAATCAGAGCAGCAGCACCTTTTTAGACATTATCGGGAGCGATCTCCCCTCCAAGGCAGCCCAGCCCTCCAGTGAACTCCTCCAGCGCCATTCATGACCATATATGAGGGACACACATGTCGCGGTTGCTGTGATGGGGGATTGGCACGGGACAAGCTGTGTGTGGGGAAATGGTTCTGTTGCCCCTTGGACCCTGGGGTGGGAACTGGGGGGGGGGAGTGGGACTAGATGGATATTTGAGGTCCCTTCCAACCCCAACCTTGGTTCTGGCCATGGCCTCTATGATGTCACCCTCTGTGATGCTGCCCTGTGTCCTAGGAGACCTCTCTGTTGTCCAGGGCAAGCACCCTCTGGACTCACTCTCCAGGAGGATCTGGAGGAGGCAGGTGGTCTCTCTGCTGGGAGCTGCCTGTGCCTTGCTCTGTTTGTGAGGAACAAAGCCGCTGCGGTTCAGCCATTGCAGTGCCTGGTGCTGGTTTCACCGGAGAGGAAACTCTGCCCCACGGCCAAGGTAGGTCAGGTCTCTCCGTTTCTCCTGCACAGTCATCGCTCAGAGTTTAATCTCCACAGCAGGACCTCCAGTTCTTGAGGGTTCTCTTGGCTCCTGCTCTGGTGCCTCCTAGGAGCTGGAGCCTCGGTATTTTCCAGATGGGAGATGTTCCCAGCCCTGGTGGTCCCGTTTTGGTTTAACTGTGCCAGCCTTGCCCCATGCTCCTTCACCCTGATGAGATTTGTTTCTGAGTGCTGGATCACTGACTCCAGGCTGTGCAGGGAGCCATCCTGGCCCTTCCTCTGAAACTCCCTTCCAATTTAACCACTAGCTCGTTTGCTCTGGGATCTTTTAGCACAGTCCTTCATTCCAGTCTGGATTTTTG
Organism: Phaenicophaeus curvirostris; assembly: GCF_032191515.1. NCBI lineage: Eukaryota > Metazoa > Chordata > Aves > Cuculiformes > Cuculidae > Phaenicophaeus > Phaenicophaeus curvirostris. The sequence continues at coordinate 21,209,869 of NC_091406.1, forward strand.
GGGTTTGGCAGCATCACCTCTCTGGTCAGGAGGAATAGGAGGAGGCAGGGACTGGCAGCACGGATGGGTTTTCCCTGCCAACCAGGGGGATCAGACTCTTGGGAGATGTCCTGGCGTCTCTTCTGGTGGAGCCTTTAAGCTGCCGCTCCCCAGAATGGACCTTCCTGGGTGTGGGGAGCCCTGAATGGGTGGAATGAGTGATTGCCAGACTCTCATCTTGCATGTTGAGAGGGAATTCTCTGGGAAACTCATGCTGCGAATATGCCTGACCTGGAGGCCAAGCCCCTGCTGGTGGGCACTGAGCGAAAGCCGGGGCAGCTGCAGGGTTTGCAGGGCGCGATGCCCAGAGCAGCGATCGCAGCTGCTGACCCCCCTGGCCCCTCCAGGGGTCCGATCAGGGATGGGGGAAACAGCTTTTTGTCCACCATCTCTTTGGAAGAGGCTGCGCCAACAGGCACCATCCCAAACACACATAAAGTGGAGATAGTTTAATGATAGATTAAGCACATTACGCTTTATATGCCTAACGGCTTATGATTCTGTATATACCTAAAACTACCAATTATTTCTCCAGCTCCCAAAGGAATTATTCAGTGGAATTGCTTTGTTATCTGCGGGCTCAGCCACCCTCCCCGGCCGAACCCCCGACATGCTAATTAAACCCCTAAATTACCGCTCTGTGTCCACCCCCCGAGGTGCAGGTGCCCCATTCCCACCCCAGCGGGTCCCAGGTGCCGGGGGGCGGACGAGCCACAGCCGTTGCAGCGTTGGGTGGGTCCCAGCAACCTGGCCGTGACGGGTCAGGCGCTTGGGTTTTTCTTGGTGCAGCTCATGCTCACTTTGTGCGGTGGTTTATTGACAGAATTCGTGATTCGGAGAATGAAGCGGCGGGCAGCGCGGAGCCCTCGGTAAGTGCGGGCACCGCCCGTTTGTACCAATGGCTGCTGGGGGAGACGGATCATATCAGGCTTGCCTAGGACAAGCTTCTGGAAGCATTAGTGGCATAAGAGATAACGTTTTGCATAAGAAAGACCAAAGGATTCTTCAAAGAATCCTTGCTGTCTGCCCTGCTATTCTTGAACAAATAAAACCAGGAGCAACCTTTGCACTCTGTACCCAAAGGAGTTTTACTGGGTTCTATCCTTGCTTCCCACTGGTGCAACTCTGGGACGTGCGCTTTATAAGAGAGAGTGCAGCTGGGAGTGATTTCGAGAGCTCATTCACGGGCGCTGGCTTAGCAGGGAGTTCTTTCAGGGGGCAGGTGCAGGCAGGAGTCGCTTTGCCACTTTTTTAGTTCTGCTGTAATTAGAGTTTTCTTTGCCGCCCACCTCTGTGGCGCAGTGACCTCTGGCACGCTGCTTTCCTTGAGGAAAGAGGAAAGCTTCCCGCGTGAACCTCACAACTGGCGATAGGAGCAAATACAGAACATTAAGAAGCCTTAAGAGAACGAGAAAAAGAGGCCTGATACGCTTTAGTGCGATAAGCAGCTCCCTGTGAGCAAAGGGTGTGGATGAGGAGACCTGGGCGATACGGAACCTTGCTTTGGCAGCGGCGCTGTGGAGGGCAGTCAGCCTCCTGGAAGCTCATGTGCAGTTGTGAAACTGTGTCTGTGTTCTTTCCTCAGTGCTCCGCCGGACCCCGACGAGCCACCGGCAAAGAAGGCAAGAACAGGTACTGCATGTGACACGAGGGTTGAATGTGCCCCATTTTCCTTAGGTTCCTGTACTGCAGGGAACTCTGGCTTTTGTACTTCGGTGTTATCACTGAAACGGTAGCTTTTAGAGCCCTTCTTTCCTTGTGGCTACCTGTGTAGCCAGTTCCAGTCCCACTGGGTAACCTGGGCCAGGGCCTTCCCTCCCTCACAGCAAAACTTTTCTCCCTAAGATCTCATTTCAATCTCCCCTCTTTCAGCTTAAAGCTGTTCCCCCTCATCCTATCCCTGCCCTCCCCAGCTGATGTCACCGCCAACTGCTGTTGTGGAAGGGTGTGTGACTTGCAGTGGGTTACGCTGCATTAAGTAGAATAAGGAGATGGGTTCTAACGCACGTAGAAATCCTAATCCTCTTTTAAATCATGTTGTTATGTTGCCTGCTTTTGTTTTTTAGATGACGCTGTCTTTGAGCGTCAAGAGGAAGTTGATGAAGGTGTTGCTGCGGTGGGGTTGCCATCCAAGGCAACACATGAGGGCCAGGAGGCTTCAGCCAGCACTGCTGCTCCCATTGCAGAGCCCGCAGTAGAGGTGAGCAGGGATTTGGGGCATAGGTAGGATCTGTGCAAGAGGAAAGAGGAGGCAGCTCTGCCTAATGTATCGTGAAGCTGGGCCTGCTCTGAGCCTGTTTGGCTGTAGGTTCTTTCCCGTTTGTAGCCGGCAGCTCCTGCGTGCGGGGTTTGCTTTAGTCAGGTTTGCCTGCTCTGCTCTAGCACTTGCAGCTTGTAGTTAGGTAATTAAAATACATTACAGTACAAGAACAACTGGATGCTTCCTCTGATTAAACCTCTTTCTGCTGGGTGGTTATCCACCCGTCTGGGAGAGGAGTCCTGTAGGACTTTGGATCTGTAAAAATGAGTCATGAACTGCTTGGCTCTAGTCTGGTTCAAAGGTGTAGCGTTGCTTTGCTTATTGCCCCATGAGAGGAATAAACTGTCACCCTCTAATTCTTTGTTTCTGAAAGAGTCGTTAATTCCTATTTATATAAAACATACTTCAAGGGCTAAACTGCCTCACTTTGGCATGTTTAGGAGGAGACCTCGGCAGTAAGAATCCTAGAATGGTTTGGGTTGGAAGGGACCTTAAAGCCCGTCCAGCTGCAACCACCTGCCATGGGCAGGGGCACCTCCCACTGCATCAAAGCCCCATCCAGCCTGGCCCTGAACACCCCCGGGGAGGGGACAGCCACAAGCTTGTGTTCTTTTAATCACTGCACATATGGGAGCTGTTATTAAAAAAAAAATAAATCAAACTACCGAAACCCAAAAGGCATGTTTGTCAGAGATCCCACAGAGGTTTTCTGAGTGCATAGTGAGTTTGTGGTGGTTGGTTTGCTCAGGGAAAGCGGGGATGTTGTGTGAGAAGTAGTACTATCACCAAGGGTTGCCCGCTGCCATTTGTTTGTTTCTGGACTATGACAAGTGCACAGCGCTGTGCTCTTTCTCTTCTCCCCACTTACCGTGTTGGGCACAGCTTAAAATTTTTGCACTCAGACTTAAGTCTTCCTGCAAAGCTGGGCTGCGGTATCTTTAGTCCTGGCTTGCTTTGTGAGGTTGGCTCTACACTTCTGACTTTCATCTCTGCTTGGGATTGAGATCACACAGTTTTAATTGTGGAAATCGGAGCTGTTAATTTCAATCTCAATTTGATATACACATGCAGAGGCTCTGCTGGAGTTCTTAATGCCAAATTGACCTTGTTCCTCTCCTGCCTCTGCTTAGCTTTGAGGGCAGCGCTGCACGGCTGGAATGCACTCCCCAATAAAATGTTACTTTGCAGTTTGCTGGCTGGATGCGTGTACAAAATCCCTTCCAGTTTTATACGTCTGCAAGATTTTCTGCACTATCACCTAGCAAAAATGTGTGTTTCCTGGCTCACTTAATGTCCTTTGCCCAACAGAAACAGAACGGGGCCCGAAATGAACTCTCGGGGTCTGCCCGCTGAGGCGCAGGTGCCCCGTTCCTACACCTGGGGGGGTCTCAGGTGCGCAGAGGGGGGGTGGGGTGCAGTTTCTGATCAGCTTCTGTTCAGCTTCTGTTGCAGGTTGTGTGGCAGCTTCTTCTCAGTTTCTGCTACGCTTGGGTGGCAGCTCTTTTGTTAGTGGTCCCGAGGCGGGGTAGGAAGCGCCCATGGAGCGCTGGGTAAGTGCGGGGACCGTCCAGGCTGCAGCTCCGCAGCTCCTGCTGGAATGGGGCTGGGCCGGGAGGGGACCGGGAGGAAAAGGGAGAGGAGCGGGTGGCACGTCGGGGCGAGGCCGTGCCCGCCGAGCCACTAGCCACGCTCCAGGGGCAGCGGGAGCGTTTGTACCAATGCCTGATGGGGGAGAGGGATAGTTTCAGGCTTGCCTAGGACAAGCTTCTGGAAGTTTTAGTGGTGTAAAACAGACCAAAGGGTTCTTCAAAGAATCCTTGCTGTATGTCCTGGTGTTCTTGAACAAATAAATCCAAGAGCAAGCTTTGCACTCTCTACCCAAAGGAGTTTTACTAGGTTTTATCCTTGCTTTCCACTGGTGCAACTCTGGGACTTGTGCTTTATAAGAGAGGATGCAGCTGGGATATGATTTCAAGAGCTCATTCACAGGCGCTGGCTTAGCAGGGAGTTCTTTCAGGGGGCAGGTGCAGGCAGGAGTCGCTTTCCCACTTGATAGTTCTGTTGTACTTAGAGTTTTCTTTGCCGCCCACCTCTGTGGTGCAGTGACCTCTGGCATGCTGCTTTCCTTGAGGAAAGAGGAAAGCTTCCCGCATGAACCTCACAACTGGCGATAGGAGCAAATACAGAACATTAAGAAGCCTTAAGAGAACGAGAAAAAGAGGCCTGATACGCTTTAGTGCGATAAGCAGCTCCCTGTGAGCAAAGGGTGTGGATGAGGAGACCTGGGCGATACGGAACCTTGCTTTGGCAGCGGCGCTGTGGAGGGCAGTCAGCCTCCTGGAAGCTCATGTGCAGTTGTGAAACTGTGTCTGTGTTCTTTCCTCAGCGCACTGCCGGACCCTGACGAGCCACCAGCAAAGAAGGCAAGAACAGGTACTGCATGTGACACGAGGGTTGAATGTGCCCCATTTTCCTTGGGTTCCTGTACTGCAGGGAACTCTGGCTTTTGTACTTCGGTGTTATCACTGAAACAGTAGCTTTTAGAGCCCTTCTTTCCTTGTGGCCACCTGTGTAGCCAGTTCCAGTCCCACTGGGTAACCTGGGCCAGGGCCTCCTCACCCTCACAGCAAAACTTTTCTCCCTAAGATCTCATCTCAACCTCCCGTCTTTCAACTTAAAGCTGTTCCCCCTCGTCCTATCCCTGCCTTCCCTGATCAAGAGCCCCACCCCAGCTGATGTCACCACCAACTGCTGTTGTGGAAGGGTGTGTGACTTGCAGTGGGTTACGCTGCATTAGGTGGAATAAGGAGATGGGTTCTAACGCACGTAGAAATCCTAATCCTCTTTTAAATCATGTTGTTATGTTGCCTGCTTTTGTTTTTTAGATGACGCTGTCTTTGAGCGTGAAAATGATGTTGTGGAAGCAAACGAATGCCCAGAATCAGGCGAAATAGAAGACGACTTTCCTCCAATCACAGAGGTACCATAGCTGACGGTTTGTTAGACAGGACACGGTGCAAGTATCAGCAGTAAAGCTGATTTTTAAGGATTTAATATGCTCACGTGCTCCTTCGGTTGAGCTCACTTCAGAGTTTGTGAGGCTTCTGGTGAAAGGACAAAGCTTAGGCCAGGCTTAAGAACACAGCAGTGCTAACCTGATTCTCCTGGTTAAGGGGCAGAGACTCTTCATAGGATTTTGTCCTGTCCTCCTGTGGTGGTGGAACCTGAAAAATAAGCTTTGGCTGATCCATAGCGCTGCATTGCTTGGGGGGCCGCTGAGCATCTTGTGTGCATCCTTAGGGTCCCACAGAGCTGCGCGTGGGCCCTCAGGACCCTTCAGAGCCCTGTGTGCGTGCTGAGCGTTGCAGTGGCTGGAGGAGTTAACTTAGTTACACTCTTCAACGGGGAGTGGGAGTCCAGGTTCCCCTGCTCACCTGAATTTTGACTGCTTTGATTCTTTGGAGTCACGGTCGTGCTGATCTAATTGACCACGTCTGGTTTTGCCTGTTGAGGAGAAAGGCAGAGGCTAACTTGTCCTTTCCAAGGGTTTACAGAGTCTGCTCAGGAGAAGGTAAACCAGGTGTTGTGCTGAATTTGCCAGCCCTGATTCAACCAAGAAGGGGACCTAGTGGTTTATTTGCATTCCTTACGCAGACTTAGATGGCAACATCGGTCTTGGAGCCATTCGGATGCAGAGCCTGGACTTGCGGTTGCCCGACTCCAGTGTAGCTGCCTCAGTTTCCCTTACTCAACCCTCAGTATGGCGGCTTCCTTTTGTGAAAACAAACTGGGGCAAAGTGGGCTTTGAAGTTGAAAGTTGGGGTGCTGAACCGACAACGAAGTGCTGTTACTAATTTAGCAAAAAGCTGATACCTGAGCTTCATTGCAGGCTTTCTTGCAGCTGAAAGCTTGTTCGCATGTTCATTACTCCATTTCATGAGTCCTTCCTCATTTAATTGTTTGGTTTAGGCCATGGAGAGAGAGATCAAGGCTGCATTTTTCCATGGGGAGGAAACTGACATCGTCAGCAGTGCTTTCGATATAAACATCTCTCGCCGTGACATCTGCAGGCTGCAGGAAGGTTGCTGGCTCAATTCTAAGGTAAAACTGGCTGCAGCATGACGATATCCTCGTTTGGCGTGAAGCCTCACGGCCCTTGTTGCTGTATCATTCTTTTGGTAAGCTAGTGTCTTGTTTTACATCTCAAGCTTACTCTTTATGGTGCAGATCGTTAATTTTTACATGCATCTGTTGATGGAAAGAAGTAAGAAGCACGGATATCCAGCTGTTCATGCCTTGGATATTTCATTCCTTCTGGAACTAAGTTCCAGGGGCTACGCAGCAGCTAAGAGATGGACGACAGGGGTTGATCTCTTCAAGCATGACATCGTCTTTGTCCCTGTCTACCAGAACCACCATCTTACTCTTGTGGTGAGTAAAACTGGCTTTTCGTTTGGAATTGGATCGGGAGAGAAAACTGGTGAGAAAATCTGTATCGATTTTGATATGTGTGCAGCAGAAGTTTGTGCTTTGTCTGACAGTCCCCTTGTAATCACAGGTCATTGACATGAGAGAGAAGGCCATCAAATATTTTGACTCTGTGGCGGTTAGGAGCGGGGACAATATCTGTGAAACTCTGTTGTAAGTAACCGCTTGGGCGCTGCATTCACCTTGTGAATTATGAGAAGGCTTTTGGACCTTGTCCGAACTTGTCCCTGGGCCACAACTGCAAGTTTCCACGTTTCTTTTAGATAACGAAGCAGGAATCTTTGCCTTGCTGTGAGTCGTGTGACATTGGCTATTTACCTCGTTTCACACAGGCCCCTCCAGTCAGGGCCTTGGGTACCTGGGCTCCGCCACCTTCCCACGACACACACACACAGCCTCGCTGCCAAATACATGGTAGCCTGGTGGCACTTGTACTGCCCCCGCTAGGGATGAAACACCCGGGCTTTAAGGAGTGAGCTTATGCTTTTGTGGAAGCCTCTGCTGGAATCGCTGGTCTCATTCCTGACCAGTGAATGTTACCTCACAGCCTCTCATTATGTCTGTAAATTTAAGACTTGGATTTTTCCTCTGAAAGCCTTAAATCAGCTGCTGTAAGGATGCTCTGATGCTTTGCTGACCTGTTGCTCAGCTCCCCGTGATCTTTCAGCAGCTCTGTTTTTGTTGACCTACATTTTAGAGGCAAAGAGAGATTTTGCTTTGTTTTCAACAGCAAATACCTGCAAGAAGAAAGCTGGCAAAAAAGGCAACGAGAGCTGGACTTTTCAGAGTGGACAATTCGCAGCATGAGGCCACTTGTACGTGAGCACTACTGGGATGCAAAATGTGAACTCTCAACTCCTTCTCTTTAGAGGTCTTGACACTCTCTAAGTCCAAGCTTTTAGAAAAGAGCTGTAAGCATCTCATGTTCTTGCGGTGCCACCTTAGGCAGCAGCTGACCCAGGAAACCGTGGAGTCTCAGAGTGGTTTGGGTAAGGAGGGACCTTAAATCCCATCCAGTTCCAGCCCCTGCCAGGGGCAGGGACACCTTCCACACCAGCTTACTCAAAGCACCATCCAACCTGGTCTTAACCATGCTGGGATGAAATCTTCCAGCATGACCTCTCCTTGCTGGCTGCATGCTTCATTTTTTTTTAATTTGTCTGCCATGTTCAGGTGAATCTGACTTTGCCCCCGCTTCCCAAGACAAACTGAATCTCTTTAGCTGTTGTTGAAGAACACAGGCTTTGGAAATGGGTTTGGAACTTGGGATAATTATTCTTGTTGGGAGCACAAGTCCTGGTGTTTGAAAAAGCAGAGGGTTGAGTGGGTGTTTCCCAGAGTTGGGCTCCAGGAAAGCTGGGGAGGGGCTTACCAAGGGCATGGAGTGATAGGCATGGAAGGGGGAAGGGGGAAGATATTTGTCCAAATGTCCAATCCAAATTCCTCATGGTGAGGGCAGTGAGGCCTTGGACCAGGTTGCCCAGAGCAGTGGTGGCTGCCCCGTACCTGGAGGTGTTCAAGGCCAGGTTGGATGGGGATTGGAGCAACCAGATCCAGTGAGAGGTGTCTCTGCCCATGGCAGGGGTGGCACTGGATGGGCTTTGAGGCCCCTTCCAACCCAAACCATTCGATGATTACGAGTTAGTAGCAAAGAACACTGCCTAAAGACTCAGTTCAGGAACCAAAACCCCAAGTAGCCTTCTCAGGGAAGGTGTCTTTCTTAGGTGGTTGCTCTCCCTTCTCAGCCTAACAAGGACTTTGATTGTAACACCCAGGGGAAGGGAGTGAGGAGCTCATATGTGGTCAGTCGCGTCTGTTCCTTGAGTTGTGTGATGGTGAATGGATTGTTCCGAGCATCCGTTAGGATGGGTAACATGTGCTGCTTCCAAACTGCCTCTCTTTTACGGTATTGGAAAATTCTGCTTCTTTGCATTCCTTAGGAAATCCCTCAGCAAGAGAATGATGACTGTGGAATGTTTGTCTGCAAGTACGCAGACTACATCGCCAGAGATAAACCATTAACCTTTACACAGGTGAGTGGGAGTTAAAACTGGCTCCAGACATCTTTGCTCAGATACAAGAGCCAGGGAAAGTTACAGAATCCTAGACTGTCCTGAGCTGGAAGGGACCCACAAGGCTTCTTGAGTCCAAGTCCTGTCCCTGCACAGGACACCCCAACATTCCCACTGTGGGGCTGAGGGCATTGGCCAAACCCTTCTGGAACATCGTCAGGCTGTGACTGCTTCCCTGGGAGCCGTTCCAGGGCTCCGCCACCCTCTGGGGGAAGAACTTTCTCCTCGTGCTCAACTTCACACTCCCCTGGCACCTTCCTGCCATTCCATTGGGTCCCGACTTCCGCAGCAGCTGCTGATTGTGGCTGGAGCAGGGATGGAGGTTCTATCCCTCGCTCTGGGGTTGGTGCGTGGCTGGTGGGGTTGGAGCTTCACAGTGGCCTCGGAAGGGCAGAGCTGTGTTCTCCATCCTTACATCTGGTGTCTGCTTCCTACTTCACTACATGAGGTTCCACAGCCGGTGGGTTTGGGATACCTGGCCCTTATGTCTTCTGGAGAAGTGGGTTTCCCTGTTAGATGTTTGTGCCTATTTTCTGCCTTGACTTCATGTTTAAAGGATTTTTCCTTTTCTTTCCAGAGTGACATGGCTTACTTCAGAAAGAGGATGGTCTGGGAGATAATCCACCAGCAGCTGCTGTGAGGGGTGCACGATGAGACCAGCACTGTGATTACCTCAAGGTGACTGATAAGGCTTTTAGTTATTTTCTGAATACTTTATTTGGATAGGTAGTAGGCACACAAATTTTCCCCTTTAGGCTATGCAGTAGTGGTTAAGGAGGGGTGGTGGTTTCCCGGTTATGGAGGCAGTAACTCTCGTTGCCATTCGCTAAGGCACCTGACAGCACCCAGGCGGAAAGGTGGCTGTGATGGGGAAGAGCCAGCACTGTCAGCCTCCGTCACTGAGATGCAGCACATGTGGCCATGTTACCAACAAGGAGGACTCTCACCCGCGGTGGCAGCGACCCCTGCGTTAGCTGAGCTCATCTGGGCTCCCTGCTTGGCTCCTCGAGGGGACACGGATGAAAAAAGGCAAGTAATCTTACAACAAAATCAGTTTAATATGATGGAGAACAAAGAATGTCAATAATAATAAATGGGAGCAGAAATGTAAATGCTATTTAGGAAAGCTCTTTTTAAGATACGCAGTAACCACGTTTTTTTTGTAATTCCTCATAAATATTGATCAACATTGTTCAGAAAAAAAATTATCATAAAAAAAAGGTTACCAATAATTTGAAAGAGACACCTTTCAAAGTTATAAGTGTAACACTCAATCTCCATTCTAATAATAGTTATCATTTAGCATGTGTTTTAACAGGAAATTTCAAAAAGGTCAGGAATATTTAATGAATTATTACAATTTACTGAAATTAATATTTCTTAGTTGTACATGTGGGCAAATTATAGTATCTAACTACTTATTTTCTCAGTTAGGCCTTTAGGGAGGGATTGAAATTATTCATGAAGTAAATTTTGTTGCCTGAAAGAATAGCGGTTTTATATTCTCTTAAAAAATATATCGCAACATGCATTTATTGAAGTCCTAGTTTGAAGGATGAAACTTTGTTTCACTGTTGCGTTACATTCCTGGTTTTACTTCTTTAAAAGGTGGACAAACTAAATGGTAGACCTCTTCTTTATAGTATCAATTGTTTCTTATGACTATAGTAATGATGGAGCAGAATTTCTCACCCTCAATTTTTTGTTTGGACCTAGAAATATTGTCATTTGGTGGCATTTATGTTCATTTTGGCAGGGAGATATTTAATTCTGTGCTGTAAGGTGGTAAAAGCATCACTTGTCAGAGATACGCTGGCAGATGTGCTGCCTGCCTGGGGTGACCAAGGGCCAATTTGCAGAGGTAGAAATTACCCATCACATATTGCCAGAGATGGACACAAGTGAAAGCCACAAATCCAGTAGAAGCCATTGTCTTCGCTGACAAGAAAGCTGGGGAGAGGCCTTGATCAGGAAGGACAAACGAGACCATTTTTCATCTGAAAGAGGGGAGATGGACATGCCATCTTAGGGAGAAATGTTTTGCTGTGAGGGTGGGGAGGCCCTGGACCAGGTTGCCCAGAGCAGTGGTGGCTGCCCCATCCCTGGAGGGGTTCTAGGCCAGGTTGGATGGGGCTTGGAGCCCCTGATCCAGTGGGAGGTGTCCCTGCCCATGGCAGGGGTGGGACTGGATGGGGTCTAAGGTCCCTTCCAACCCAAACCATTCCATGATTAGTCTCCTCTAAAATTCTGGAGAGAGAAAATTTGACTCCCGTATCTTGGGTCTGCCTGAGCTGACTGTAGCCAACTTCTGAATAGAAAATGCCTCCTTGTGGAAATACCCTTTGCATTTTGTCATGGCAGCAGCGCATGAGACAGGGTGTTTCTGTCAAGGTATTAAATGAAAATTGTCATTTTTCTGGGTTTTGCTGCACTGCAATGGTCAAGCCTATGCGAAGCCACCAGTGCTGATTGCGAGTCACCTGGAAGAACACAAACCTGCAGGAGCCCTCTACCCGTGCGTGCCACGGAGACCAGTGAGTATCGCCGTGATTCATAGCTGTTCCACTGTGTAGGAAAACTTCAAATCCAAGTAGCATATTCCCATAAGTCTCGAGAGTATGGATTGTGCTGAAGAGATTTGTCAGTGGTGGTGTGCAATTAATCCATGCCTATTCATAAGGAAATCTGCGCCAGTCAGTGTGTTTGGAAAGAAAGAGGGGGACAGCACCACCCCCAAGAGTAGCTACTGGCTAAAATGCCTTTGGAAGCATTTTGGTGTGTGGAAAAACTGTTTAACATGGCCCTCAAGACACGTTACTGTGCCAGCGATGTTTGTGGCTGCAGATGTGACTCTGCCCCGTGCAGAACATCACAGCACCTGGCTGCTTGCAGCAGCGGAGCGTGATATATTGCTGCCCACCCTCAGGCACCGCTTGCTGAACTGGGAGTTGTCAGCCTTTATCCATTTCTAGTGCTGTGCGTGGCTATTTCTGTGGCAGCAGAGCTTCGGAGCCACGCCAGCTGACTGCGCAGTACCCTGGCAGGTACTGTTAGCGAGCTGGAGATGGGTAACTGCTGAAGGAGTTCCCTTCCGCAGAGTGGGCTCATTAAACTGGTTTGCTGACTAGTGGTTTCCTTTGGTGGCAGCACTGTGTTAGTGCTCTGTGTTTTGCAGAACCATGGAACGGTTTAGGTTGGAAGGGACCTTAAAGCCCATCCAGTCCCACCCTCCGGCCATGGGCAGGGACACCTCCCACTGGACCAGGCTGCTCAGAAATGAGGTGCTCAGGGATCTGGTTTAGGAGTGGACGGGTATGGGTTGGATTCGATGATCTCAAATGTCTTTTCCAACCAAACAATTCTATTCTATTCTATTCTATTCTATTCTATTCTATTCTATTCTATTCTATTCTATTCTATTCTATTCTATTCTATTCTATTCTATTCTATGAAACTGTGCAGTCATCATTACAAGTTTTTTTTTTGTATTTATCACCCAGCAAGCGAGCACTTTGTGCAGCTGATGGTAAATGAAACCTGGCTTCTTGCTCTCATAGGGCTGCTTTTCTGTGCAGGTTTCAAAGATGGAGATTGTGGTAATATATACTGGTCTAACCATGTTGCCTTATCACGTTGTTAAGGAGAAGTTTGGAATACATCAAGGTCGAGAAGCAGCTACAGTGCGAGAACAAGAATCACAGAATCACAGAATAACCAGATTGGAAGAGACCCACCGGATCATGGAGTCCAACCATCGAAGAAGGCAGTCTACGTGCAAGATTGCTTATACAAAAACTGCTAGGGGAAACTTTGGGCTTTAGCCAAGCACTATTAAGCATTAGACAAGATAGCAGAAAAAGTACAAAAGGCTTGCTTGCTTGAGAATAAAAGACTTGATTTCCAATCTTATTGATTGTCTGTGATCTTGTCCGGGGTACCTGCACGGGTTCAGTCTCCCACAAATAGTGACCAGCGACATGATAGGAGTGCAGTGGTAGGTCAGCAGTGTGGAGCTACACTCTCCAAATTGGAGATCATCAAGGCAGGTGGAAGGGCTGCTGTAATATTTAATAACAATAATTAGAAGAAGAAGAGGAGGGCCGGCGAGACTGGGGGGCCGGTGAGTCTGTGGGGCCAGCAGCGTGCGCGCACACTAGAGGTTAGCAGCCATGGGAACCGTGGTATCCGCGGAAGAAAAGTTGGTCCATGACTTCTTGATGAAGCTTGCGACTCGACAGGGTGTGAAATTGAGCCCAGAGGCACTGTCCCGAGTTTTAATATAGGGACGGTGCAAGGACTTCTTCCTGCATCCTAGTAACGTTTTCAATCTGACAGTTTGGGAATCCCTGAGAAGAGATTTGTGGCAGTCAATTACCATGGGAGATTCCAAAGTGTTTGAGGTTGCATGAACCTGGGGGACTGTTGAAGGGATGTTAGAAACTATGACGGCAGGGGCGATGACAGAGGCGGCTGTTGCTCAGATGTTCCAGGCGGCAGCTGAGGCAAATATGTGGGAAACTAAAAGCAATATTCCTTCAGTGGATCTTTCTCCACCTTTGGCTTTGCCAGTGGGAGCTACAGAATTTTTTTGAGGACCAAATCCAACCACTATCCCTCTGGCAGAGAAGGACAGTAATATTCCATATTCAGAGACTGGTGCAGGGCCATCAGCGACTGCCGATAATCCCTTTGATCCAGGGCCAGCAGCCCCTGAGAGAACTTTGATTTATTTTCATCAGCAGAGGTGCAGTGACCCTAAACAGATACAAACTTTTCCTGGGATTTGTTCGCAGGAGGCTGGAGACTCAAAAATATGTAGAGAAAATACTAACTTCTCCACTACTGCCAGGGCAGGGGGCGCTGCCCTGGGATGCAGGGGGACCTCTTGCTGCCGCTGCTGCTGCCGCAAAACCCAGGTAGTTTCAGCATTACAGAAGGGGCTGTTAACAGATACGATAAGAAATTACTCGATTAAATGACGTTGGTAGCAGTTTAAGAATCAAGACAGTTTAAATAATGCGATTTTACAACAGGTGCGGCTTTTTGGTTTATCAAACACTTTTAAAGATACCGGATGTTGGAAAGATGAAACAGGCATGACCCGAATGTCTTATTTATAGACAGATTGAAGGATGTGCTCGACAAGCAGGTAGACAACCGAGCAGTTACAGAAGCCTTAATTTTGCAATCTGCAACAAAAAATCCTAATGATGAATGTAGAAAGATATGGTGCAGTCTGAAAACTCCTACAACAGCAGCTGGGATCATTTACCTATCGAGCACAGCTGATGGCTGCTGCCCTGACTGTAAACCAGGACAGAGAGACGTTCTGCTAGAGATGCGGTGAGGAGAGACATTTTAAAAGAGACTGACACACGCGACGCCAGGAGAGAGGGCCTAAAATTTGCCCTCGGTGTGCAAAGGGCAAACATTTTGCCAGTTGGTGTAGATCAAAATGGGATAAGAATGGGACAGTATTGTCGGAAAACCAGGAGCAAAGCACGGTTCGGAGGCACGTACCAACACAGATGCCTCCACGGCAGCGGCAGCTCTCACCTCAGAGCAAGAACCAGAGGCGGCACTGAGATAGACGTGATCACCACCATCGCAGTAGTGCTGCAATCGTCCGCACTTCACACAATACCATGAAACATAAAAGGACTATTGGGGGGTTTCTTTACTGCCTTGTAATTAGAATGATTCTCAATAATTCGGTTGGGAATGTTTGTTTTACCTGGGGTCATTGATGCAAGCTGTACTGGAATCATTCAAGCAAGGGTGTGGATGCTGTCTCCACTAGTGTTATGAACAACATCTCCACTAGTATTAATACCAAAGGATAGCCGGATAGTGTATTTAATTTTGTTCAAAGCAGCTGCGTTCCAAGCTGACTCTGTAGAGCGTGGCTCACAAGGATTTGAGTCCATAAGAATCCCTGAAATACATTTGGCTTAATCCCTACAAACTCAGCCTCTTAGGTTGAAGTGCACATTAACAAAAAAAGTGTTGCTTAAACAATTAGCCTTAGAGAATGCAAAAACAGACTTAGTGCACTGTTAATTGCATGATCACCTGTTACAAAGATTGCTTGTTTTACCAGAATTGACTGATGCCAACTTTACGAGAGTGATGCAAGTAATAGCTTGGATGCCTGTGCCTCCTGACTTTATAGCAAAGGGCACTAGAATCACTCAGCTGATTTGATTTTCAGCAATCGTACCCCATGAAGGAAATTGCATATGGGGAGACAGAGGCTGTGGTTCAACTGACCAGTCCACGATTCTATCAACACAGAAACTACAAAAAAAAAAGGAGAGAAAAAAAAAAAAAGACTACCATAAGCGAAATACTTGTTAGACAATCGATATAAGCCTTATTAGATAATGCATGTACATATTTTAAGCATTGTATGTGTCCGGTACCGTGCGTAGTTTAAATATCCATAGCATTGAAAAAATGTGGATCCAATGGTGATAACCAACATTGTATGAATGTATTTGGCTAGCTGAGAAATGAGTGGTCGTGTGTGTGTGTGTTTGAAGCACTTCAAACGTTTGTAAGACTTACAAATTGGTTTTGATTAATCTTGAAAATACATCTCTGGGACCTTTCAATCTCAAATGTCCACTAAGGCGGCAAACAGGTAGATTTACCTGGGGATCTTTGGAATGACAGGCTTCAGAAGGAAAAGTTTTAAAATACCTAGCAAAACATGCAGCTGTATGTGTGTGAGTGCCCCCCCCACCCCCCGCCCTCCCGCCCTTCTCCTTCCTTTCTAAGTTTTTTTTTTTCAGCTTTGCAGAAGTCCAGAGGAGTTACCGGAGTTCTCTCTCTAGGGGAATGCCAATTTGTGAGAACACTCTGCATTCCAGTGTCCCTCATCAGCAACTGCTGGGCCCTAGCGCAGACAAACCTTTAGGGATAACTGAGGCAATGACAGAGGAAAATTCAAATGATTAATTACAAATTATTGAGTGGATATTTTACCACATAAACCTCAAAAAAAAAAAAAAAGTATTGATATCCAAGCCATGTCATTATTGAACGTACCCATCAAGTAGTAAAAACATTCTTAGCAAAACAAAAAAGGGGGAATCAGGAGAGACACCAACAGATTGATGAAGGTGCAATATGTAATGAATTTTTTGCGATTAGCAGGAGATGATCAAATTGTGCCGAAGTTGAAGCATATACAAACCATGTCATCAAAATCAGAGCAAGTACAAGTCAATGTGAACTTGCTATTGAAAAACAGTTACTATGGGCAATGGACAGGTCTGTATAAGCTACTAACATGGGGACGAGGTTATGCTTGTGTTTTAACAGACACAGGACCAGTCTGTGCACCTGCGAGGTGCATCAAGCCCACGTCGCTGTGTGACAACTGTTAAGCCCCAACCACGAAAGCAGTCGACAAGAATGAGGAGGACGCTAACATTACGGATGCTCTTAATCCTATGGGTGGTAGTTTAAGGAGGTCCCTGGGTGATCGATTCTCGAAAGAATGTGTGGATAACAGGATAAGAATGAGAGCTGTTGGCCAAAGGAGGAATGTTATTTTTAATGGTGTTAATTGCTTTAACAATTATCCTTTGTTTTACAGTGTAGACAACGCCAAGTCAATCATATGTTTCACCTGAACGTTTTAGTCAAAAAACAAAAAGGGAGCTTAAAGAATTTGATGCTTCCTGTGTAGATGAAATACAGTTTTGGTCTAATACAGCTTTTACTGATCCAGATTTGTTTGTGCCTGGTAAGGCTGCAAAAGTTAATTATGATAAACTAAAGAATTTTGCTTGCTGGGCATTGTGGCAATTTAACCTCACCTCGCTTATGATCTCTGAATTACTAATGATGTAGATAGTATTAGACATGCATTATTGCAGAATCAAGCTGCCAAGGCCATGGATGCGAAGAGTTTGAAGGCATGTGTTGTATGAATTCATCTGACCATTCAAGGTCAATATATCGCCAACTAAATGAACTGCAGCAGCTTACTAACAAACTGCAAGTACCTGATGGCTTTGGCTGAGATAGTTGGCTGAATGGTACTGGTCTGAGTGGCTGGTTAAAGGATTTCATTAAGGGTGCAATTATGGTAGTTATTATGGTTCTTGCATCGCTTCTTGTACTAACCTGTTTGTTTCGATGCTTTCAACAGTCCATGGAGAGACTTTTAAATCAAGCTTGGGTTGTGCAAAAACAAAAAGGGGGAATTGTTAGATCAAAATGGGCACGGGTATTTGGACGTGCACAACCCAGCTTTTGCATCTGAATGAAGCTAGACTGGCAAAAGAATTAGTTACTGTAGAGGACACGTTGTCTTTAAGGTTTCTCTCTGTATCACTAGAAAGTTGCTCTGCCTTGTTCTCCTCTCGTTTCTCACGGGAAGCTTCCCTCGGCAGTCCCTGACTTGTTCCTTTGTAGACCAGAGTGCTCACAGAGCCGCTTCTCATGGGAAAGCATAAAAATGTATGTAAATAATGATTGTTTACTGCTAAAGGAGAACTGACGAATCAGCTTGTAACACCGCGGCTGCCTCTGCTGAAGAGGGGTATAAATGTGTTGTGAACTCGGACTAAAACAGCTTCACTAGATCATATTGGTCGTGTGGTGTCCCCTTAACCTCCGCAACTGCCCAGCCCCATAACTGACCCCTCCTGCCCCATAAGTGACTCCTCCTGCCCCATAAGTGACTCTCTACCCCAATAAGTGACTCCTCCAGCCCCATAAGTGACTCCCCTGCTCCATAACTGACTCCCCTGCCCCAAAAGTAAATCCTCCAGCCCCATAAGAGACTCGTCCTTCCCCATAAGTGACTTCTCCTGCCCCATAACTGTCTCCTTAGCCCCATAAGTGACTCCCCAGCCCCATAAGTGACGCCTCCTGCCCCATAAGTGACTCCTCCTGCCTAATAAGTGACTCCCGAGCCCCATAAGTGACTCCCCAGCCCCATAAGTTACGCCTCAGCCCCATAAGTGACTCCCCAGCCCCATAAGTTACGCCTCAGCCCCATAAGTGACTCCCCAGCCCCATAAGTGACTCCTCCTGCCCCATAAGTGACTCCCCAGCCCTATAATTGTCTCCCCAGCCTCATATGTGACTCTCCAGCCCTATAAGTGAACTCCCAGCACCATAAGTGACTCCCCAGCCCCATGTGTCTCGTCCTGCCCCATAAGTGTCTCTCCTTCCACATAAGTGACTCCCCAGCCCCATAAATGAATCCTCCTGCCCCATAAGTGACTCCCCAGCCCCATACGTGACTCCCCAGCCCCATACGTGATTCTTTCTGCCCCATAAGTGACTCCCCAGCCCCACAAGTGACTCCCGAGCCCCATAAGTGACTCTTCCAGCCCCATAAGTGACTTCCCAGCCCCATAAGTGACTTCTCCTGCCCCAAAAGTGACTCCCCAGCCCTATAATTGTCTCCCCAGCCCCATAAGTGACTCTCCAGCCCTATAAGTGAACTCACAGCACCATAAGTGACTCCCCAGCCCCATGTGTCTCGTCCTGCTCCATAAGTGACTCCCCAGCCCCATAAATGATTCCTCCTGCCCCATAAGTGACTCCCCTGCCCCATAAGTGACTCCTCCTGCTCCGTAAGTGACTCCTCCTGCCCCGTAAGTGACTCCCCAGCCCCATAAGTGACTCCTCAGGCCCGTAAGTGACTCCTCCTGCCCCATTAAGTGACTCCCCAGCCCCACAAGAGACTCCTCTTGCCCCACAAGTGACTCCTCCTGACCCGTAAGTGACTCCCCAGCCCCACAAGAGACTCCTCTTGCCCCACAAGTGACTCCTCCTGACCCGTAAGTGACTCCCCAGCCCCACAAGAGACTCCTCTTGCCCCACAAGTGACTCCTCCTGACCCGTAAGTGACTCCCCAGCCCCACAAGAGACTCCTCTTGCCCCACAAGTGACTCCCCAGCCCCACAAGTGACTCCTCCTACTCCATAAGTGACCCCTCTTGTCCCATAAGTGACTCCCCAGCCCCATAAGTGACTCCTCAGCCCCATAAGTGACTCCCCAGCCCCACAAGTGACGACTCCTGCCCCATAAGTGACTCGTCCTGCCCCATAAGTGACTTCCCTGCAACATGAGTGACTCCCCAGACCCATAAGTCTCTCCCCAGACCCATAAGTGACTCCTCCTGCCACATAAGTTACACCCCAGCCCCATAAGTGACTCCCCAGCCCCATACGTGACTCCCCAGCCCCATACGTGACTCGCCCTGCCACATTAGTGACTCCCCAGCCCTATAAGTTACTCCCCAGCCCCATAAGTGACTCCTCAAGCCCAATAAGTGACCCCTTTGCCCCATATGTGACTGCCCAGCCCCATAAGTGATTCTTTCTGCCTCATAAGTGACTCCTCCTGCCCCGTAAGTCACTCCCAAGCTCCATAAGTGTCTCCCAAGCCCCATAAGTGAATCCCCTGCCCTATAAGTGACTCCTCCTGCTCAATAAGTGACCCCTCCTGCCCAATAAGTGACTCCTCAGCCCCGTAAGTGACTCCTCCTGCCCCATAAGAGACTCCCCTGCCCCATAAGTGACACCTCCTGCCCCATAAGTGACTCCCCAGCCTCATATGTGACTCCTCCTTCCCCGTGACTCCTCCTGCCCCATAAGTGACTCCCCAGCCCCATAAGTGACTCCTCCTGCCCCATAAGTGACAGCATGGTAAGAGATTCAGACCTTCTCCCCAGTGCATATTGGGGGCTGGTTTCCTCCCTCAAGGCATGTTGGGGGCTGGTTTCCTCCCTCAAGACACGTTGGGGGCTGGTTTCCTCCCTCAAGGCATGTTGGGGGCTGGTTTCCTCCCTCAAGGCACGTTGGGGGCTGGAGTCCCTCCCCCCAGCCTGGATGGTTTGTGGTCACACTGCCATTTTCTCTATTGGCTGCCAGAACAAAGTTCCCCTAAGTGACTCAGATCAGGAGGATGGGGTCATTTTGTGGAAAACAGATGCTCGCAAGTCCTCCCTTTTTAATCCTATCCCAGACCCGAAGGCTTCTCCTGGTGCCGGCGTCGTCTGTGACTGCAGGTTCCCATCTCTGAGGGAAGAGGGGTTTGGCTGCTTGTTTGTAGCGCTGACTGTCAGATTACAACAGACTTTGGACTCACAGAAGAGAACTGGACAGGGACAAGCAAACGCTCAAGGTAACTGCAAAATAGAGGTGGGGCAGTCTGTAATATTCCTGCCAGGATCAGGATCTGAAGTTAAAGGATGTTTCCATTTGAAGAGCTGAGTCCTCTGGGAGCTCCAGTCTCCAGAATTCCAAACCCCCCCAGTTAAACAGAGGTCAGCCCTGATGTTTCTTTCTGCTGCTCTCTAACAGAGTTTCTCTGGTCTCTTTCTTTGGTTGGGTTTTAATCTCTGGTAGGTGACCAAACTCTTTTCCATCAAACCACTCACAAACCTGCCCCTTGCCCGCCTTCTGCTGGGGGCCAAGGCAGAGGGATGAAGCCTCGTGCTTCAAGCAAGCCTGAAGCAAAGTTGAAGTGCTGAGAAGCTCCCCTGGTGAGCCCTGAGCCGGAGCACACTTATCGAAGCCGTGGTGAGGTGCAGGAGCCCTGAACACTGTTCATTGACGGAAGGTGGTGGAAGAAGGCACGGTGTATGTGGCAGCTGGGATTCAGGGATTTCATAAGTGTGGGTATGAGGTGAAGAATTATGGCCACAGATATTTTTTTTGTCAACTCCAGCACTGAGCTGGATGAATAGAGGATAGCAAAAAGCTTAGTGCTCAGACCACATGTCAGAGCAAGCCTCAAACGACATTTTAATATCTGAACTGTGATTAAAATGCTAAGACTCCTTGCAAATGCTCTTTCTTTCTGCCCTGTGTCCTAGCATGAAGGAGATCCTGTGTAAATCTCAATTAAAGCAGGAATTAAAAATAGGTTTCTGGCACCAGGGTTTTCATGGCAGAGCCTGCAAATGGACTTCTTAAAGCTTCAGAAATATAAAGGAACTCTTTCTTTCTCCTTGAGGATGAAACATGAGCATCACTCTTTGTTGGTTGCTTGATTGAACTTTCTAAATCAGAGGAATTATAGACAGTGTGTGTTTTACTTATGTACTGCTGTGCACATCAAAACATGCAGTATTGAAAAATATAGATGAGGAAACGCTGGCAAGGAGTAGATAGAAATCAACTGCAACAGATCTTAAATGTTGGGCATTGGTGTTTGTGTGTGAATGATCACTAGGAGTGGCAATAGTGAAGTTAAAGTATCTCAGAAGATGCACTTTGACATACCTTGAGTATAACTGAGTCTTTTTACTTTTTATTCTTTTCCCCTCTCATTACTATCTTTGATGAAAAGCTTGACTAGGTTCTAGGTTTTCAAGGCTGGAAAACACAGGAAGAGCATAATGTGATGTGAGTTTTGCATGAGCTCTGTACTGTCAAAGAAGCCTATTAGGGATCCAATTTACTTTCTACCAAAGCATCTGGAAGCTGAAGAGTATGGAGCTGGTTATATGTTCTTAAGAATTTATATCTAAAGGGTATTTGTAAGGCACAGGGGTTTTGTTTGTTTGTTTATTTGTTTGTTTTTCTGAGAGTGCTGCCAATTAGCTTTAGTATCAGAAAATGAATGACAGCCTGGAGAATGCTGCGTCTGAGGCAGATCTGTCTATGCTTTAAAGAAATGCAGAAAGGCAGTAATTAAAACTAGCAGCAAAAAGTAGAACTCAGTTCATGTGGTGCTGTCAATGAAATCAATACCTTCTGAGTTCATGATGGCTTTTGATATTATTTTCATCAACTATAACATTAATGGAGAACAGACTTGTTTTTCAGTGACTGCCTGTCGCCAGTTCACAGAAACCGGGCATTGGTGGACCACAATCCACAGATAACCTAAAGGACATTTCTATTGATAAAAGCAATTTTTTTTTTGACATTTCCACTTAAACAGAGAGGAACTGCTTTTCTGGCTGATGTAAATTTCTGATGTAAATCACACCATACTGGAGAGATGAATTTCCCTCCTCCTGATCAGAGACAACATAGGCATTTGGAGCTTTTGACCAAGAATTTAAAAGACAAGCTCAGCTTTTCAGCTTTATTGGGTGTTTGCATGATGCCTTTGGGATTCTGACAGACTCTAGTTGAGAATTTTGTCACTGTTGTTGGAGGCAGGATGTCAACCTAGCCGCTGAAATCCATCCACATGTGGCAGAACTTACAAAAGCTCCTGCTTAAGGGGAGGAACCTGATAAGGTCTTTGCAAGAGATGCTGAAAAATCATTAAAGAAATGGATTTCAGACAGCAGCTGTCTGAAGTTTGAATTTCCTTCCCCAAAACACAGTTGCTACATGCTGAGCAGGGATAGTATTCCCTCAGCATGCACATAACTCCCTCAGACATAAAGAGAGTCGTGCACACGTGTTGAAAAAATACCGTTACTCTTAATTACTTTTAAAAAGATGTTATTTCATTCATTAAAATGGAAAATTCCCTCTAGCGGCATTGTGTACAAAAGTTTTTGTGCATCAATTTTGAGCTTTCCTTTAAATGAGTGCTAGTAAAAACCACATCTTCTGGCGGAACATGCTTAGTATTTGCAACAGAGCAAGAATTGAAAAGTCTATGTAACTGAAAATAGATTATAGATAGATATAGATAGATTATTTAATGATAATGATTCAGACTTGACAAGCTCTGTTACAAAGAGAGAGAGTCTGTAGGCAGGTTTGTGTATTTTAATAACTTAAATAAATTTAAAACTCAGGCCAGCATGTCCAGGGAGGTTCCACTCCCTTGGACTCTAGTGA
>NC_091407.1:4502500-4510000 GCF_032191515.1 Phaenicophaeus curvirostris
TATCCCCTTTCCAAGAACCTCCTCTAGCCCCACCACCTCAATACCCCCTTTCCAAGAACCTCCTCCAGCCCCCACCAGCCCAATACTCCTTTTCCAGGATCTCCTCCAGCTCCCACCGCCCCGATACCCCTTCCCCAGCATCTCCACTAGCCCCTAATAGCCCAATACCCCTTTTCCAGGATCTCCTCCAGCCCCCACCACCCCAACAACCCTTTTCCTAGAGCTCCACCAGCCTCCACAGCCCCAATACCTCTTCCCCAGGAGCCCTTGCCGCCCCCACATCCCTTCCCTAGAGCTCCCCCAGCAGCCCGGTACCCCTTTTCCTAGAGCTTTCCCCAGCCCTCCCAGCCCCAATACCCCTTCCCCAGGAGCTCCTGCAGCCCCCACCAACCCAATACCCCTTTTTCTAGAGCTCCACCAGCCCAGTACCCCTTGCCTAGGAGCCCCACCAGCCCAGTACCCCTTTTCCTAGAGCTCCAGCAGCCCAGTACCCCTTGCCTAGGAGCTCCCCCAGCCCCCAGCAGCCCAGTACCCCTTACCTAGGAGCTCCCCCAGCCCCCAGTAGCCCAGTACCCCTTTTTCTAGGAGCTCCCCTAGCACCCAGCAGCCCAGTACCCCTTTTCCTAGAGCTCCAGCAGCCCAGTACCCCTTACCTAGGAGCTCCCCCAGCCCAGTACCCCTTTTCCTAGGAGCTCCCCCAGCCCCCAGCAGCCCAGTACCCCTTTTCCTAGGAGCTCCACCAGGCCCCCCAGCCCCCATACCCATTCCCCAGGAGCCCCTGCCGCCCCCCCCAGCCCGGCCCCTCCCGCCGCTCTGGCTGCAGCCCCGGCCCCCCCATCCCGAGCCGTCGGGGGGCTGCAGGCAGGGCTGCTGAGCCGTCGGGGGGCTGCAGAGGGCTGGCTGCAGGCTGTGCTCTGCAGAGCCGCCTCGCAGCCTCTCCGGCAGCACGGGCTGTAAAAGCCAGTAGGAAGCTGTAAGATAAAACACCCAGATTGTGATAAAAGGGGAAACAAGGCGAGGCGAGCTGGCGTCCTGAATGCGAGTCTTGTACGTCTTATTATCAAGTTAATTAAAGCTAGCATCTGACAATGTCACTCGGCTGTAGAAAAAGGGATTTAAATGCAGCGTCTCCCAGGACTGCGTGTCAAGGGCTGCTTTTCATTGAGCTGGTGCGAGCGTTTGGCTGGAGGAACAGCTCTCCGGATTGAAGGGGGTGCCTTTAAAGCAGCAGCAATTGACAAGGAAGCAATTATTAAATTTTGATGTTCAAAAAATAAAAAAAAAAAAGAAAGGCGAAGAAGAAAACGGCTTCTATAATTTGTGTTCTAGATGGAGAGCAATATAAAGAGATATCAAGGCCGAGAGCCATCAAAAGCCCACCCCCCCCTCCCATGAAAGCTCCTCTCAAACACTTTAAGAGAGATTTTTAGAAGCTCGACAAGGATCCTAGAAACATTAAAACAGAAGTCGATTTTAAATGTGCACATTGAAATGCACAGAGCCGCTTACTACGTGGACTTGCACTTGAGGTCAAGTGACGGACGGATTGTATGCTTCTCCATAATAATATTAATTAAACAATTTGCATGCTAATAAGGTAACAATTATCAGGGCTTCTGTTGAAAGATTCAGGTTATTACAACACGCCAATCTGGAGGCCAGGGGTCAGGGAGTGAGAGGCGAGAGAAATTTCAACTCAAATTAACATTCTGTCAGCTCCAGAAAATGGGATAAATAAAGTCGAATTAATTCATTATAATAAAGAGAGAGAGAGAGAGAAAAGTCCTCCCTCTCTTATTCCGGGCTGGATTGATTACCATTCTGTATTCAGAAACACGTCCCCCTCGCATTCCTCTCCTGAAATCCGACAGAAAATGAGGCATTTATTGCTACAGGCAAAATTTGGTCCAGTGGACACAGTTTACATTTAGTATTTATAGAGAAAGAAATTAAATTATGGTGAAAAGTGAAGCCCTTGACCCCAGAATTAATACCAACCCCATCATTTTCTTATTTCTGTTAGGGCTGCGTAGCCCAAATTCAAGCTACCTTTTAGCTCTGAGCAGAGGCAGGGAGACCATAATTAAACTAATCTATAGAGGGGAGGGAGGGAACAGCAATAATACAGCAGTAGATTGTATGGCATTCAATTAGGTGAATAAATACAGCTCCGGACAGACAACATAGATTAGAGACTCGACTTCCTTTTTATTTCAATTTTAGCTTCCCCCTCTCTCATACCCACACCAGCCAGGGCTAGGAAATGTATCACCTTGACTGGAGATTTTTATAACTGGAAAATCTATTTGTATGTTTTCCAGAGATAAAGTGTCTCTCCTTCTTTCCCCTTTCCCCTCTCTCCTTTCCCCTTCCTGTTTATTTTTTTTTTCCCCCCTCTCTCTCCCCACCCCCGACTCGAAGGGTTTAATTCCACACCAACCTCCCAGGAAGATTTAAAGAGTTTCCCCCTGTTTGATTTTTCCAACCCGGCCCTTTTCCTCCCTCTCCTCTTTGTTAAACGCCAGCGCCGCTTCTCCCTGCGCTCCCCTCCCTTGCCGGGGGGAGCCCCCCGGGGTCCCCCAGGCCCAGGGGACCTGGAGCTGGGGCTCAGGGTGGGGGAGCATCCCCACGTCCCCCCTTTCCTCCCTCCCAGGAGCCTGGAAAGAGTTTCTCTCAGCAGGTTCTGCGAGAAAGGGCTCAAACCCGGGGGTCCCCATCCCCGCGCCTGGCCGGGAGCCTCCTTTTAACTCTTAACCGGGGGGGTTTATCGAGGTTTTATTGGGGTGAAAACTTCTATGCGGATATAATTGAATTAGGCCAAATTGGGCGGCTGTTTGGAAGCTGTTAATGAGCGGCGGGGCTGCTTTTCCTGCGGGGGTGGGAGGGACACGGACACGACGGTGAAGAGAGGAGGGATGGGAACTTTATTTGGGTAGGATTTATTTGAATGTTTTGGGGAGGTTTAGGCCTCCTTCTCAGCGAGCAGAGGCTGCTCCTGGTTGTGGCTGCGCTCACCATTCAAGGGTTGTGGTTGCTGCTGGGGAGGGGGGTGCCCGTAGCCAAATCGATAGGAGATTGCATTAATTATGATTTCGATTGATACGCTCAAATCTCCTTCTAAACGCTACAAACGGCTCTTCCCCCTTTTTTTCTTTCCTTTTCTTCCCCCCGATTTTTTTTTTTCCCCTCTGCCCCCCTCCCCTCTCCCCTGTTATAGAGCCGGAGAGGAGATGAAAAGGCTTGTAGTTTTAAATTCAATGTGACAGCTCTGGAAAGAGCGGATGATGAATCTCCTATTATTGGATCAGTCTATTTGCCGCTCAATGTCTCTCTGTAATTGGAGCAACATCACTTTAAAGGTTCAGAGAGTCGAGCATTTCTGGTGAAAAATCCCCACAACACGCTGGTGAATGTTTTAAAGGGAAATCTATTAGTGGTTTGGAGAGGGGAGGGGACAAGGGGGGGAAGAGGGTGGGTTGGAAGGGGGGGGATGAGGGGCTGTGTGTGTGACTCCGGCTGTTCAGTATTTAACCGGGTACCCGACAGATCCGTGAGTTCCCCCCCCCCGCCCCCTCCGCCCTCCTCGGGCTGGAGTTCGTATCAAAGCCCCCCTTGTCTTGTTGTGACAGCTCTGATATTGTTTATTGAGGCTGGATGTCAGGTATAATTAGCAATCGATATGGAAAACGCTCGCTTCCCCACACCGGCAAACGTCTCTGACGTCAGGGCCGATTAACGTTTCTTATTGGTCCCAAATTCCCCCAGCCTGAGCTAATTATTGGGAGCCTGATGTTGATAAAGTTAAAGCGCCCGGGCGCCCTGCAGCATGAGCCCCTCGTCGCGCCTCCTCCTCCTCCTCCTCCTTCTCCTCCTCCTCCTCGGGCAGCAGCACCCCCGGCCCCAGCGCCCCTAGGGCCGCCCCCGCGATGGACAGCAGGGTCCTGGAGCACCCCCATGCCCAGTTCGGGGGGATGCTGGGCTTCCCGTACCCGCTGGGCCACCACCACCACGTCTACGAGCTGGCCGGCCACCAGCTGCAGTCGGCGGCCGCCTCCGTCCCCTTCTCCATCGATGGATTATTGAGCGGCTCCTGCGCCGCCTCCGTCGTCAACCCGGCGCCGCTCATCCCCTCCGGCTGCGGGGTGAGCGGGGACACCCAGCCCTTCAAGCTCGCAGGTAGGAGCGGCCCCATCCCCCCCCCCGTCCGCCCCCCGAACCTCCTTCATCGCCTCCCTCCCTGCATCCCTCCCCGCATCCCTCCTCTCGCTGCCCCGGCCGCCGCGCCCCTCTCCGAGGAAGGGAATAAACCCCCAACCCCGCATCCCCCGCACCCCCGGCTGCCGATTTGGGGCGCCTGAAGAGAGGGGGGGGCTGCTCTGAGGCCCTTCCGAGGGGGCGGCCGGGGGCCCGGGCCGAGCGCTGGGAGCATCCCCGGTTCCCACGGGCCACGCGTGTGCCCTGAACAATAGTGGAACTGGCCCGCTGCTCCCCCCCCCCCCCAAAGTTCATCTCTGGGCTGGGGGCTCGGATCAAACCATAAAAAAAAAAAAAAAATTAACCTGAGTTTGGGGAATGAAGAGCCGTAATTATTATTTTTAACGATTTAACGGAAGGGAAGCGCTTTTCTTTCCTGCCTCCCGGCCTGTGGCATCGCTATTGTTCAGCTATTATAACGCTCCGAAGCCCCAACTTCCTTTTTATTAATCCTGGAGCAGCCCCCCGCACCTCAACTCGGTAAAAATAATCGTTATTATTAATTATTATTAATTTCCACACCTGGAGGAAAAGGCCGTTGCAGGTAGGGCTGTGGATCCCCAGCCTGGAGGTGTCTGTGCTCGGAGCGGGGGGCTGCGGGGGGGCCGGGGAGAGTTGGAAAGAGGGCGGCTTTTAAATTTTATTTTTTAATTTTTTTTTTTTTAAATTTTACTTTATTTTTAATGAAAGCTTTGGTGGCTGGAGCAAATATTGGAACTTCTCTCTCTCTCTCTGCCAGCTGAGTGCCTGTGGAGAGCTTCCTTCAGGAATAAATGTTCTGTAAAGTACATTTTCGGAGGAGGCGAGGGCAGATCGGGTTCCTCCCCATTTTTAGCGCAGGTGTGTGTCTAAACCCCGCTCTTTTACCAACGCTGCCGAGCACAAAAGTTAAAAGGCTCCCGTGAATGGCAGGGAGGGGGGGAGAAGGCCCGTCTTCCAGGGAGCTGAGGGTATTTCTGCCTTTTCAGACTCGGGTGACCCGGACAAAGAAAGTCCTGGCTGTAAAAGAAGACGAACCCGCACCAATTTTACTGGCTGGCAGCTCGAGGAGCTGGAAAAGGCGTTTAATGAGAGCCATTACCCGGACGTGTTTATGCGAGAGGCTCTGGCTCTCAGGCTGGACTTGGTGGAGTCCAGAGTGCAGGTAAAAACCGTGTGTCCCCGTGTCCCCCCCTCCCTGCCCTCTCCCAGCTCCCAGCGGTCCCCGGGGAGGCGCTGGGACCCGCATCCCTGCTCCGGGACGGGCCCCTCGCCCTGAACCCGCAGCTCCCAGCCCTCCTTTTGTCTCCCTGCCGTGCACTGGTCCTTGCTGGTTTATTTTCTTATTACTAGTTCCTTTAATTGTTTCGGTTTTTTTTTTTTTTTAAGGATCATTTGCAAAGATTTTTTTTTTTTTTAAAGTGGCATCCCAGGCCAGGTTCCCCAAACTCGTTTGAAAAAATATTTTTTTTCCCACTGTAAACATTTTGTTTGACATGAACCAAGGGTGCAAAATTAGCGTGGAAATCTGAGGCTTAATCGCAGGCTGGAAACTGGCACTAAAAGCTCGTAGGCGCAGCGAGAGCGTGAGGAACTTGTAGAACTTCGTTTTAAGGCGATGCTCGCCCGGGATGGGGGCCGGGAATCGATCTCTTGGCTTCGATTGATATCGGAAAAACGGGGCGCGGGGCGCGCCGACGGCTCCTCGGGCGCCGCTGGGCGCGGAGGCCCCGCGGATGCTCCGCCGGGCGCGGTGGGGCCGGGGGGGGCTCGTCCTTGAAGCCATCGCGGCCGGCGGGGACGTTTTCCCCCTCGGGATGAGGCGACACCGATCGGCTGCGGTTCTTCCATCAGCTTTGTCTTTCCGAGCCGCCTCCCCGGCTCCGGCAGCGCCTCCTCCGCGGGGGCCGGGGGGCTCTCCGGGGTGGGGGGTGAACGGGGCTCGGACAGAGGGGAAGGAGCCGGCATCGGGTCCGAAATCCCCGTTGGGCTCCGGGAGCGGGCGCTGCCGGTGGCGCCGAGCTCCGCGGGCGCGGAGGGGACGCGTGTGCCCCGCGGGTGCGGCGAGAATTCAGCGTATTCGTTGTTTTTCTCTATCATAATCTATGAAGAGCGGCGCGCAGCCCTTTTTTTGAGGGGGGGGGAGGCCCAGGCCCCGCTCTGCCGGGCTGATCCCCGCCTCATCGCGCAGTTTATAGCGGCTCCCGAATTTCTGCGGAGGGATCGGGCTCCGCCTGGTGCTTCTGCCCCCTCGGCCGGGGATGGGGGCGGGGGGGGGGCAAAGCTGCGACCCCCCTTCCCCTCCTCGGGGCGCCGGTGTGGGCAGGGGGTGAGCGTGTGTGTGTGTGCGAGTGTGCTCCCCGTTTTGCTTTATTTTCTCCCCCTACCCTTTTAAAAGCGCGTTTCTTCTCCTGCCCACCCCCCCCTCCGTCTCGCAGCCTCCAGGCCCTGTGGATGGGGGCTCCTCGAGGGGTGAATGGGGTGGGGGGAGAGGCTTGAGCTGCTCCCCCACCCCTTTCCCCGGCCACCTCGGGGGGCCGGTGCGCTGGGTGTTAATTGCTTCTCGTTGTTCGGTGTGTAGGTCTGGTTCCAAAACCGCCGGGCCAAATGGAGAAAGAAAGAGAACACCAAGAAGGGCCCCGGGCGGCCGGCTCACAACTCGCACCCCACGACGTGCAGCGGGGAGCCCATGGACCCCGAGGAGATCGCCCGCAAGGAGTTGGAGAAGATGGAGAAGAAGAAGCGCAAGCACGAGAAGAAGCTCCTGAAAAGCCAAAGCCGCCACCTGCACTCGCCCAGCGGCCTCTCCCTGCACAGCACGCCCAGCTCCGACAGCGACAGCGGCGGCGGGGGGGGCCTCTCGCCCGCGCCGCCCCCCCCGCCCCCCGAGGCCAAGCCCCGCGGGCAGCCCCCCCAGCCGCCCGCCGCGCCCCCCTCCGAGCCGCCCCCGGGCTCGGAGCCCTTCTACCCGAGCCAAAGGAGCGGCGGCGGGCCGCCCCAGCGCCCCCCCGACCCGGACTGCGCGGCCGCCCCGTCGGGGGACGGCGGCGGGGGGGGCGGCGCGGGGGGGCCCCGCGGCGCCGGCGCCTTCCACAAGCTCAACCCGTTCAGCGTGGAGAGCCTCCTCTCCGACTCCCCCCCTCGCCGCAAGCCCCCCCCGGACTTCCCGGGGCTCCCCCCGTGCGCCCCCCGCACCCTCATCGGCAAAGGACACTTCTTGCTCTACCCCATCACGCAGCCCCTGGGCTTCCTCGTCCCGCAGACCGC